>NW_024623874.1:0-3937 GCF_008729295.1 Plectropomus leopardus
GTATTTTGGTGATTTTAAACAGATTTACAAGGAGACTACTGCAGGGAGATTGGTGGCAGCCATCTTTATTTTTTCTTAACTTTTTTTTTCACCGTAAAATACATGTATCACGTTCACATTGTGTCAATGTTCTGAAGTGCTTTGATCCACCCTGTTGTCTTTCCTCTCTCAGGTAACTGGTCAGTGAGGCCGCTAACTTACAGCTCCCCCCCCGGAGGGTTTTATGTTCTGTTTTACAACAACCCGGCTGCCTCTACAGCTAAATATATTCTTTAGACAAAGCAACAGCAGGATAACAATACAAAATGTGTTGCATAAAAAGCATCATAATGTGTGAAATCTTGAATTTGCTGGCTATATTTATCCTGAAGCTACATTACATTTGAAGCACAATCACTGAGTCCAAATTACTCAGAACCTGGGTTTTGACCAAGAAACTAACGAAATGGTCTGAAATCTGTTACACCATACCCGTGGAACACTCGGTGTGTCAACATGCAGTACTTTGTTCTCACAAAAGAAAGTGAATTAGCCTCCTCATAAATTGACAGGATGAAACAAAGAAAGAGCCTTCACTTGAAGATAATAGTGAATTAACTGTGTCTTTTCAGATCATTGGTTTCATTATTTTGTCCTTGTCTTAATATGAACAGATTAATGACAACATTAAAGAAATAGATTGCCTGAAAAATATTTTATGTCACAAGAAACATTTCGCATTCAGCTGCTGCCAAAAGGAGTCTTTACACTGTCAGAGTGACAAACTGACTGTAATTGTTCAGCATTCACAGAGAGAAGCAGGATACAGAGCTCAGCTTCCACCAGCCTCCTGTGATGCAGAGAAAAAGCAAACACAGACCACACTTTCAGAGCTGCTGACATGATTATAAACATGCAGAAAATAACTTCTATGGACAGCTTTGTCCGTCTTGTCACATCAACTTGCTCAAACACAAAGTCTGATTCACCACAGTGCTCTCTTGAGCAGATAGTATCTGTAACTTTCTCCAGCTGAGAGGTGACAGCTGTTAAACCTGATGAACTGTGACAGAACTGAACTGACCCTCAGATTTGTTCCACAAGATTCTTCATGCTTAAATATATCTGTTAAAATAAAATTATTTAATCTAGATATCAGACAACTAACGAATACACATTAAAAGCTACAGAGCAGCTTCCAGAGTGTTGTATTGGGTCTTATCTGCCTTAGAGCCTGCAGCAGGAGTCACACTGCATTAGTCACATCTGATGACACTTAGCCTGTCCACAGAAACCTGAAAAAATAAATGTAATGTAGCTCAGTGTTGATATTGATAACTTTCTAAAAGGCTGACATTTAAGAGTAAAAAGGTTCAACATCTAAGTCGGACTCTTAGAACTTAAAAGAGGAATGTGTGACATGTTTTAAAATACACTGATAATAATGCAAATTGATGAATTCCCATTGATGCCTAATTGTGGCTGTGTCAAGTTATTCAAAGGGTGAAGTCGCCCTGCATAAAATAACAAATCCATTCTTGCTGAAAATGGCTGTGATATTTGCTGTCATACAAAACATCAACACATTTCCTTAAACTATCATATTTACATCCAACTCTCACTTCGTTGCACCAGTCCTTTCAACCTTGGACCGAGCTCAGTGTGAGGGGCAATAAAGAAGGAGACAATGGATGAGGAAATTATTTTGTTTCTCATCTTAAGAAGTATCGACAATTCTTGAGCAGCTTTGTGGAAGCACTCAGCAGAGAGAAACATTGCCACAGAAAACTCCAGGAACAGTACACAGACACATCGACCTGATAATGAAATGTATTCTTTTATAAATTATTGACCATTAAAGAGCAACAGCACCAGATTTGGACGGATATATGGATAGAAAAACAAACACACATTTGTAATTTGATTCAAAGAGATATTCTGTGAGATTATTGCCTGTCTGTAGCAGAAGTGGTAACACCTGGAGGATTTGATTCTTCTAATCTCCCTGCCACACTTCATTTCTCTTCTAATTAACCCTTAATCCAAAGGCTAAAAGGACCGCAGACTTAATGAAGTATTTAGTGTGCCTCATTTAAAGTTCTCTCCAGGAAGACAAAGTGCATGAATGCCCTTACATGTTGAATATTAACCTCCATCCATCATTCTCAAATAGATTTCATATATAATGAATTTAGGTATTAGGGTTTTTTGTCTGATTACTGTGTCTGTCTGCACATGTGCAATTTGGCATTAAATGTGAGTTTATGTTGTTATCATCATCCCAACATGCTGTATTGAGGTAATGTTACCATTCGAAACTACTTCAAAATTATTTCTATATGCTCATCCTCATATTAAACCATCAGACATTTAAAAGTTATTCAAGAAAGTAATCAAATTTAATTAGCTGCATATTCGAGTAAAATACTCTGTCTCAGCTCTACAAAATAAAAAAGTTTGTCTGCAGCCAGAGTGTATGACTCTCAGGGAGCTGTCAGTCTGCAGGGAGTTAAGGCCAGCTCTTCTCTCTGCTCTGCTGATTCCTGATGCCTGAGACAGGACCAGATGCTCCTGCTTTACATGATCGCTACAAGTGTCTTAGCGAACAGCAGGCTGCACTTGGTGAGGAGTAAATGTTTATGTCAATGTGAATGTACCTTTATAGGTATGTGTGTCTTCACATCTGCCCTTGTACAGGGAGCATGTGAAGTCAGTTCATGATGTGAGTCCAGAACAACTGATAGTTGGCTTCCAAGTTTGAAAAGAATAATGTAGAAGCAGGAAAGAAAGAATAAACTAGCCTCTACAAGCATGGAGTCCTTTGAATTCTGTTGGATTATGTGTTTGCTGATTCAAACTGTGTGGGGCTGTAGGACAATGATCATAACGGTCTGTTCCACTGAAGAGCCTGACATAAAGACCAGGGGGAGGATGTAATGTTGGACCATTTCATGGAGTAATTGCTTCATCAATCACACTGCAAAGAGCAGCAGAGAGAACTACTGTGAGGATGCAGGAGTCCATTTCAACCAAAAAAATCTTCAGTGGCCTGAAGTGTCTATGCTCAAGAGTCTCTAACACCAACAGTCTCCTCCGTGATGCTTTGATGTCTCTCAGCAGACCAATCAAGAGTCAATAAATGTTGATGTTCAGGGCTCTGATTTAAAATGTCAGATAAATAAATTGAATCTGCTTTATGGATGGAATTAGAGATCACAGACTATGAATATAGAAGAGGCTGAACAAACTAGAACAAGAAGAAAAACCACAGGGAGTACAAAATTCTATTTATAAACAGCCATGTCGCACATAGGCTGAAACTGATTTATTTTTTCAGTATTTTCTGCCACTAATTGTTCTCAGCTCTACAGGTCCAGTGTTCTTTGAGAGGGAGCGGGAGAGCAGAAGCCAAAGACAGACACTCAATATTCCACATGCACTGTATAGATGATGAAAGTGATTTTATCTCCCTTCTTCCTCCTTCGCCCTTTTCTTTTGCATACCTTTCTCATATGTCTCCCCTCTTACTCCTGTCCCTCACTGTATCTGTCTTTTCTCTCTCTCCAGTAAAAGATAAATGTATCCAGGCTACTCAAGATAATAATCATTGTTGCTTCAAGAGCTAGTGATTTGTATTAACCACAAAGAGGAAAGAGCAAATATAAGTGACAGGTAATACAAAAGAAATAATACCAGACTTTGGGGTTGCTAAATTTGGAAGCAAACACACTGCTGCAGTTGCTGCTTAGCCACAATAAATGACTTGTATTAAGCTACTAGCCCGACTAGATTCGCCTCTGCATAGGAGCAGCTCGATAAATACATTTAAAATATTTTATTTAGTGCCAGTGAGTGTTTCTTAATGACAGCAAAAAGATGATCTGAGATGACTTTTAGTACAAAGTGTTTCTGCAAAAAAGTGTATTGAATGACCAGAATGTGTTGTGTTAATGAACAT
>NW_024623875.1:0-2410 GCF_008729295.1 Plectropomus leopardus
TGTGTGTGTGTGTGTGTGTGTGTGTGTGTGTGTTCAGTCTCAGAGGAAGAGGAGGACAGCAGGAAGTCCTCTGGTGTCCAGACCAAACTCCAAGACCAGCAGAGGGACGAACGCCAGGAGGCCGACCAACAGAGCAGCTAACAGGCCAACTAACGTCAGCAGGACGTCTGATGGTGACCCCGCCCCCCCCACAGAGACCGTCGACGTGATGGACAACACCGAGGACAGTCAGTACAGATCAATACGTTTTCGGGTCTTTTTTTCCTTTTATCTGTTTTTGCAGATATTTCATACTCGATTGGGGCACATTTACAAATTCAGTGATAAAGAAACAGAACAGTGCAAACAAGACATAGGAAAAACAAAAAAGACTGAACAAAAAGAAAAACATGAAGGACAAACTAATATACATAAATACATAAGAGTATCAAACCAAACAATCAAAGACAAACAAAGTTTGACAAATGTCCCGTGTGTTTTGTTTTCTCAGCTTTGCCGTCTCAGTCTGTGCACAATGTCCCATTTCTGTTTTGAGTTCTTGTAATTTTGGTTTCTTTTGAGTCTATTTACATTTATGAAAGTCATTTTTTTCATACGAAATAAATAGATTCAAAATCATTTTTTCCTGACCATCTATATTTTTGTCATACACAAATTATTTAATCTTTTTTTTCTAATCAATGTTTGAAAGAAATGTTCTTTTCAAAATATTTTAATGCAAAGGCTTTCATAGAATGAGTGACAAATACTTGATTTAAATTTATGTTGCTCAGTTGCCCAATATTGTTGCATTTCAGCCTGTTAGCCAGCAGCGATTAAAAGAAAAATGTCTCCGTTAGTCACTTGAATACAACAGCATGGATTAATATGGTCCAGGCTGAAAATGCCTAATTTACCCTTTAAGGGTTACAGGATGTCTCCAATCAATAATCAATAAGCGGTGTGTGTTCAGGTGTGGAGGAGGTGGTGGATCTGACCTGTGAGGGATCAGAAGCTGCTGTGGTCGACCTGACCAGCAACGACTCCGTACTGGTAACATAAATACACCCAGTTACTCCCAGTAATGTGTCTGTGGGTTGTGTTTCTTCTTCTCTTGATTTGCGTCTCAAATTTCATGATTCTGTTGTTTGTGTTTCTTCTGCTGCTGCTGCGACGATCCAGCTGGTGGACGAAGGTAAAACTGTTTTCAGTCCACATCTCCACGTCACGTCTCATTAAAGGACCAGTCCAACATTTCTCTGGCTGTCCTCCTTCAGGTCCTCAGAACAGCAGAGTCACCACAGCTGAGAGTTACGTCGTCAGCAGCGATGAAGACGAGGACACACCCCGTGTCCTCAACACGGCAATAATGTCCTCTGTACAGAACAACAGCTCTTCCAGGTAATAGACTGATCCCTGTCAACATTATATTAAAATCACAGCCAGGTAATAGACTGATCCCACCAGAAACCAGTAGAGGGTAGATTTATTCGACTGTCTGTTTTTTAAACAAAGTTTAAAGAAATGAAATTACATTTGTCCTTGATCCTGCTACATTGTCGTAGTTGAAGGATGAGTTGATTAAAATCAGCAGCTGCTATGAAGATTACACCTGGTTCTTTGGGCATGTTGCTGCTGGTGGCATCATTCAATTCCTACAGAGCATTTTTTGAATTGCGTCAGTCTTGTGTCCTTATGGCTCCCAACAAGGTCTGCCTATCCAGTGCAATAGCTTGATCCGGGATGTTAGGGGTTAACCGTGTCTCTGTGAAGATGTGTGCTGGGTTAGGGTTAGGGTTAGGGTTAGGGTTAGGGCAGTGTCTGATCTGCTGAGTGAATCTCGATCACATCTCATCACTCTCCTCTCTGCCGACCGGACATTAGCCAGAAGAAGGTTTGGTCGAGGAGCAGCTCTCGGTCCAAGTCGCATCAGCCTCACCCTGATGCCGGCTCTCCTCCCTCTCTTTGTGTGGCGTATGCCGTTTTTGGGATCCTCTCACAGTCTGCTGTATTCAGTCCAACCCCACACAACTTTTCCTGATGATGATAGGTGTTTCTGTATCGTAGAAAAGTCGTGCAGTAGAGTCTGTGTGTGTGTTCCAGGTCGACTCCAGGGACGATCAGCTGTCCCGTCTGTCTGGACTCGTACTCTGAGGTGAGACCCAAATGCACCGCCACACACCTGGACAGCAGGTAAAGTGCTGCCTTCTGATTGGCTGGTTGTTGTTTTCTTCACAGATTGTAGAGAGCGGCCGATTGGTCGTTTCCACGAAATGTGGTCACGTGTTCTGCAGCCAGTGTCTGCGAGACGCTCTGAAGTCATCACATACCTGTCCGACCTGCAGGAAGAGACTGACCCCTCGCCAGTACCACCCCCTCTACATCTGACATCACTATGACATCACCACACACCTGTACCACCCCCTCTACA
>NW_024623876.1:0-1216 GCF_008729295.1 Plectropomus leopardus
TCAGCAGCTACACTCACACACTGACATATCCCAGACTGTCAGCAGCTACACTCACACACTGAGGAGGAGGACACTCAACTTCATTTATGTTTTTAAATCTAAAAACACAGTGGCATCGTGACAAAAACCTGGCATTTTTAAGGTTAAAATTCAGAAAATTAATGAATATTTGATATTGATGATCAGGACTGATGTTGGTTAAAAAAATAAACTAAATGAAAGCAGAAAATCATATTAATGTATAATATTTTTTAGAGCTTGATTTTAAAGCGATGAGAGAAGAAGAGATTTAAGGCAAATACACACTGAGGGTGTTTTTTCATGCACTCATTTGTTTGTCAGTATATGTTTTTTAATTTCTTTTGACATGATTGTACGACAGAACCTGAATTATACGTCTCAAAAATGAAGACATAAATAGTGAAATATTCACTGCTGAGTATTTTGTATTTTCATGTTCATTTGTCTCACACTCCTGTGTACAAAGGCCTTATTTTATAATGAAAATAAATAAAAATGTATGTAAAAAATAAATACTATTGCTAAAGCGGCACAGTGGCGTTGTGGTTAGCACTGTTGCCTCACAGTGAGAGGGTTCCTGCTTCCAAACCCGGTTGGAACAGGGTTTGGTCCATGGGGGGCCCTTCTGTCCAGTCCAAAGACCTGCAGCTCAGGTTTGCAGCCCCCTGCAGCCCCCCCCCGCAACCCTTAAGAGGACAAGCGGTTACAGAAAATGACTGATGACTGTGAGGAGAGCAAAAGTTTTTCTGTTTGTCTGTTTTTTTGTCACATCAGCTTTTATGAATAACTGACCCAAGGTTGTTTCCATGGTAATGCAGCGTGCCGGGCCAGGAGGCGGAGTCAGCTGACGGAAGCTTCCTGTCCGGAGAGGACGGCGAAGAGTGCGGCGCCCTGAGCGACAGCCTGTCGCGGCTGCGCAGCCCGTCAGTGATGGAGGTCCGAGAGAAAGGATACGAGAGGCTGAAGGAGGAGCTGGCCAAGGCCCAGAGGGTAACACACACACACACACACACACACACACACACACACACTTACTCACACACACACACACTCACACACACTCACACACACACACACACACTCACACACACACACACACACTCACACTCGCACACACACACACTCACACACACACACACACACTCACACACTCACACTCACACTCACACACACACTCACACTCACACACACACAC
>NW_024623877.1:0-3679 GCF_008729295.1 Plectropomus leopardus
GGTTTTAATGAGATCAATTTTTTGTGTTTTGATTTACATGCTTGTGTGTGTGTGTGTGTGTGTGTGTGTGTGTGTGTGTGTGTGTTTGTATCTGTATGAAAAGTGCTTTACAAATAAAGTCTCATTTGATTTGATTAACTGCAAGAAACCCAAACACGTCTGTCAAAAAAGAGGAACAGCAAGTTTTTCTTGTCATTTTTCATCCACGTAACATTAATCTTTCATCAGTATTATTATATTTATAAGATTTAAACAATACACACACAATGCACCATATTACCAACACATCACACACCATCAACATCAACGTTTTTTCAGAAAAGCTTTAAACAAATAAAGTCTGATTGATTGATTATTACTAAAAATTTCAATCTTACATTTCTCATAACAACATTTTTAGACTTTCTCAATCTGTCAGGTTTTTAATTTCGACCTCTTGGCACTTTTATCCCGCTCAAATATTACTTTTTTAACTCTTAAAGTGCATCAAATTATGTTAGAACCACTTTGAAATGTTAGTTTAGTTTTCAGATGAGTAAAATGTCACTTCTGAAACTTTTATGCTGCATGTTCAAAACATTTTTCCCTTGTTGCAGAATCTCAGAGGCAAAAACCTCCGAGTAACCGCAGAGAAAAGTCGGGGGAAATCCACCTCCCGGCCGCATTCCTCAGAGTGACGTAATGCAGAGAGGCCCTCTGCAGCCGCCTGCAACCCGAGCCGACCGAGTCGAGTGAACGCAGCCTGGTCGGAGCAGATAGAGCGAGAGGGAGGCGACGCCCCGAGATCTGAGCCGTTATCTGCACCCGCCAAAGGTTTCCCCGCCCTGTGACGTCAGCGGGGATTCCCTCTCCGTCACATCACAACAGGTGATAAAACACTCACCATCACTCGCCAAAATCATGATTTTTCCCTCTAATGATTAAACTCACAGGATTCTTATTTTTCAACAAATACTTTTGGTTTTTCAAAAATGTGGAAAAAAAGGCAAAGAGCATCTTAGCGAGAAAAGTCCTTAAAAAAGCAAGAACTCAGCTTTTTAAACAGGCTCTGTTTTGTTTGTTTGTCGTTGGTTTGTTTGTTGTGTATTTGTGTGATATGTTATTATATTTATGCTGCTTTTTTACTTTCTGCAGTGTCTTTGAATTCCTTTAAAAGCGCTTTATAAATAAAATGTATTATTATAATTATTATTGTTATTAAGAACAGTAAAAGGTGATGAAAAAATGACCTAATCATTTGTTTTAAAAAAGGGGGCAGAATTATTAGATTATTATCAAAAACTATGGAAAATGGTATATATAATTTTTGAAAAAATTACATATTTAAAATTATGTTACATTTATAATGTTATGTTATGTACATTTTTTGTAATTTTTTATTTATTATTATTGGGCCATTATTAGAACATTTTTTAATTTTTTAAAAACTTTTTGCATGCATACTTTTAGTTTTAATACTTCAAAACATTTTTCTGAAATCACATTTATTTAGTTCTTCTTACAATCTTAACAACCTTTCCAAACTGCGAGAAATTAGTAGATTTATAAAATTATTTTTAAAGAGCTTTGGAAAAATGTCATTTTTTGTTTGCTTGTTTGCTTTTGGGTCGTTTTTGTTGTACTTTTTTTGTACTTTTTCCTAATTTCTTGCCAATTTAACAGTGACTCTTTCTGAAGTTGTCTTCTTCTCATGTTTTTGAAATAAATCAGGCCAGCTTTCCCAGGTTTTCAAGGGTTAAACTTCCATAAATCACACTCATGATGATGACAGCAGTCTGTCTGCAGCGCGGAGCCCACCCAGAGCATCATGGGTAACGTGGATGCTGTGATCCGACAGAAACGCCGTACAGGATGTTTCTGTGGATGTTCAGCTGTTATGAAACAGACGAGAGGAAGCGCAGCGATGAGCCGGGTCACAGAGCCGCACATCCTGCCGCCTTCAAATCAGCATCTGATGGTTTTACATTTTTAACTTATTATCGCTGTATTTTACAGCAGGTCTATTTTAAACTCCTCTTATATTTTGCATTTTTACCTGTTTTAAATTAAATAGTTTGTTCCTTTATTGGCATTAAACCTGTTTTATATGACGTTATTTCTTTTATTAGCGTCCTGTCTGCATATAAATATTAGTTTCAACTTAGTTTTTATCTCCTTAAATGAGGTTAATTTTCTTCTCACTTTATTTACTTATTTAGGAAATTGTATTTTTGAACTTGCACCCTCACATGTTTTTGTACACGTTGCTATTTTATTATTTGATTTTAATGTTCTTAATTTTGGTTTTGTGATCAGGGTGAGGGGAGGGGCCGCATTTGTGTCTTATTTTATTCAGTAAACTTTTTAAATTGGGAATCACTTTCAGCTTAAGCTTTGAAAGTGTTAAATAAATAAAGATGATTATTATCATTATTAGTTCAGCTGCCACACACAGACGTGATGTAACTCACAGTGATTGATCGAAACGTAACGAACACTTTACTTCTCTGTCTCTGTGCTCTTTAGTTAATATCTGTCTCCTCAGTATCAACTCAGTATTTGAGAGCAGGAAATTATAACATTTAAGATTTGCAACATCTCAGTATCACAATAACTATGTTAAAAAATCTTACATATATTACAGTATATCACATTATTGATTATTAATGCACTGCTCAGGTCAAAGAAAGAGACTAAAAGTAGTGTGTTAATGTATTAACAAGCTGCAACATGTGTTTGATATTTTTTATATTTAACCCTTTGAAGTGTGTGACAGAAATGGCCCACAAGTGCCAACATTGCTATTTTTGCTTTTTGTGATATAATTTAATATAAATACTTTAATCTTCGAATGCTTCATATATTTAAACTCTGTACAACCTAAGCTAAAAGGTTATGTAAGTCAATAAACCACAAAAATTGACTGAAGTATTCAAATTTGTCATTAATAAAAATAAATCATACAAAAATCTTTTTTTTTTCTTTAGACTCCATTAGTTATTTGAAACATACACATTATTTCCTTTTTGAGATTTGCTTATTTTAGGCGCAATGACGTCATTACGAGCGCACAACGTTACGGCGGGAAAGACAGAAGCTTTAGTTTTCTGCCAAAAAAGGTGCTTCAGCTTTCGTCGTTCTCATTTTAGTTCTATTTAAACATAAACGTGCAAAAAAAGACGCCCAAGAAGCCGTGACTCACCTTCACCAGCAGCTCTCGGCTGAGCGAGTAGTTGTTGTCGTCTGAGAAGATCTCGGAGAGCTCGCGGAAGGTGCGGAAACTCTCCCTGTGAACAGACGCAGAGGTCAAACTTCTGCCTTTAACATTTATTTCGTTTGTGCACGGATGCGTCTGCCGCTGACCCACCGTGACACCTCCTCCCACGTCTTCTTCAGGCGGTGGATGGCGTTGCACTGCAGGGCGGAGAGGATGGCTCGCAACGACGAGAAGTTCTTCAAGATCCGACACTCCTGAACGCAACGAGAACAATCATCCAATCAGACACAAGAACAACAAACTGTTTTTAGCGTTTTTCTGCGTCTGATGAGCGAACAGCGAAACCATCCTGATGACGATGATGAAGCTGAGAGAAGACGGGTTAAATTTTAATGCTAAGAGCGTTTAAACAAGAGGTTTATAACCGTTTCCAGTTTATTTTTATTTTAATATATTATTTTATTTTTTAAAATATATTTTATG
>NW_024623878.1:0-2086 GCF_008729295.1 Plectropomus leopardus
TATATATATACATAGAAATGTTTATGTCAGTTGGCTAGCTTGCCAAAATACTTCACCAGCTAACGTGATTCATGATACTAACTACTAACAAAGCACTTGCTATTCATCAAGAGCAATGTATTGGTGACCAACAAGCTAGCCATAACCTAAGCTAAGGTTATCCAGCTAGCTGTATACTTGTCAGTTACTCAACATAAATCTACTGTTGGTTACTTCATAACTTTAGTGGATAAAGTAATTTTGCAAATGTCAAGCTAGCTAGAAATTAATTCCAAGAAGCATGGCGATGGATGTTCAAAACATTAGCAGATTTATTTCTGTTGCAGCCACCACACTAGCCTTCTTTTCTTTCTTTTTTTTCAACTGAAGGCGTCATAGACCTGTTATGTGAGCGATAATGGAAAGGTAAGCCCCTTATACTTGGGAGTGGCCACGTATGAGGGATTTCTGGGAGGTGATAGTCCAGGATTTCACGGAGGAATTGTGGATTAAGATTTTTGGATGATCCGCTCAACTTTTGAAGAGTTATGTGATGCAATAACAGCTCTTGTAGCTCCTGCTGCATCATGAGGGAGCCAGTTCCTACTGACAAGCACATAGCTATAGCATCATGTGACCTAGAAAAGACAAAAAAGTGCTTCCATTGCAGTTTTGTGAAATATGGCTTTTTCGAATCGCCTGAAATACCACCTCAAGTGAGTTGTAAAACCTTTTTGCAATAAATGTGATTTTTTTTTTTTAATTGAGGTGTTTTCATTGGGTGTATTTTATATTCACAATTTCAATTTGCGCAAATTTTAGGGTTAATGGAAACCTGCCTATTGTGGAGTTCTGTGTTCTCACCAATAGTCTCTCTGTCGTTGCTTCACCTCCTGCTTTCGACTGTACTTGCCAAGCAGATGCTCATCATGAAAGGCTTTCAGAGCTTAAGGAAAAAAGCACAATATCAAATATCAGGTAAATGAACGCTGGGCCAAGAACATTATAGCAGGATTATGAGACTAAATTAATTGTTTAGCTATCAATTTTCCTTTTTAGAAACAGTGGCAAGATTAATCACATTTTTAATTGCATGTTTTTAATTACATTATTTTGCATTACAAAACAGTTATGAGGTCCATATTGACAAGGTAAAACAATTCTGACAAGATTGTCTTGATTAGGAATCAAATGACATTAAAAAACTGCATGAGACTATCATAAAGTGGGCATGTCTGTAAAGGGGAGACTCATGGGTACCCACTATGGCTGGGCAATTTGACCTCAAATCAGTATCACGATTGAGTCAGAGAAAGGTTGAAAATAAGGCAATGTATGTACCTGTGGCTCCAGGCCCCCCAAATCATTGCATCTGCCCCTGGAAATAACGAGAGCTCAGCGCGAGCGGCTGGATGAGACACGGAGTGATACGCTCTAGTGTTTCTAAATAATTCAATCCATAGATTGAGTAAACCTGAAACTAACACAAAGTAGTCTGTAGAAGTCTAAAGAAGTCACTTAATACCACTGGCTGTTTGTTCATTAAGACACTTTGGTGCAGGAGAAGCTCCGCTCTATTTGTCGGTCTCACTGCGCTGCTGTCAGACCATCAGCTGTTTGATCCACCTTCATGAAACGCCATGAAAGCACAAACGATTCAGTTGTCAAATAATCAGCTGTATACTAGAGTCAAAGCCGTTCACTGCATTACATGATTGTTCAACACTTCTGCTATCACAGTGTTTCGGCGTAAGATTTCCCTTGGTGTCGTGAGAGTGCCAGACAGAGCCCAAAAGCGTGAGACTCACGGCAGAAACTTGACATTGGACAATCCCAGTGGGAGAAGGATTAACAGAATTAAAATTCTTAATTCTCAATTAATTGCCCTGCCCTATTGCCCAAAGAACACATTTTCATTCAGATATCTTGAGGTCAGAGGTCCAGGGGCCCCTGTGAAATGACCATGGTGTTCATCTATCACCAAAATTTAGCCTAAATTTGGAGCGTTATACCACAACCTTACTGGGATGCTAGCATGACATTGTTGATGCGCCTGGATTCCTCAGGTCTTTTAGTTTCAGATACCAGTATTATCACTCTAGCTTAA
>NW_024623879.1:0-5024 GCF_008729295.1 Plectropomus leopardus
CACACACACACACAGCATGTGTGTACACTCCCACTCATGAAAAGATTAAATGTTCTACCATGAAAAACAGACAAATGCATCGTACAATATTTGCTCTTTTTGGTCCTTCCACTTAGACTGAGGTCTAATTAATTCAGTGGGAAATCAAGTGGAAAATCACCTCCAATGGACTTGCAGCCATATTGATAAAAATCCTCGATATCTGATGAGTGCAAATAGCCGTGACAAATACTGTGAGTGGACCTGATCCCTCACAGAACAAGAAGAATCAAAAATAACACAACAGGTTCAGGATCTAAAAACTCTCATTCCCAAACGAACAAATTCAACAACAGTTTTTTTCCCTCAAATTAAATAGACACCAAAATGTCCATGATTAACATGCTCTGTGAAAGATTTTGAGGCAAACACATTGACTATATGGTGAAGGAAGCAAAAACAGCTGATTATTCCCTCTACAAAACCTGAAAACCGTTAAGACCTGACAAAACTCATCTAATTCACAATTGAAAATCATTACCGCAATCCCATCATCATTACACTTAATTCTGTTCTTTATGCAAGCAGATTTAAATACGTCCACATGATCTTGGAATGAGGGCATTGACTTTTAAAGTGCTTCAATAATGAATTTAAAGCTCTTAAAGGTCTGCTGAAGGACCACTGGAAAGTTAGAAATTCCAATTATTCGCCACTTTCACAAGCAAACTGCCATCCATTATATCAGCCTGAATAAAAACAGAGCACCATCAATTATTAATCAGTAAACTTAATGAGCTTATTAACTAAAAACAGCACCTGCTGTTGTGTCTCATACCAGACAAACAGCCACACCAGCTGCTTTGTGCGGTTGTATGTGGACATGGTAGTGCTTCCAGCTATAGTCGTGTATGGAAACATGTTCACAACAACAATAACATGCTGATGTTTCGCAGGTACATTTTTCTAGGGCTGACCTAAATGCTTTGAAGCTTCGAAACTTCAATCGTTGCCATGGTAATCAACATCCAGATAGGTGTTTTAATGCTTTTCATTTTCACCTGTAAACCAGAAAACGCTGTTTCAGCATTCCTATTGCCAAATACATAAAATGAGCCCTCGAAGGTATGTCGTTCTTGGAGTAGCTCTCAGGTTCGCTCAGGGACTCCAAGAACTGTTTGGTCCCAAAAGGTCCACTCTGGAAAAACTGATCGGCAGGCGCTTATTTGACAACATTGTCCCCATATCAGTGTTAACTGCTGTATGAGCACAGCTCAAAGCGGCAGCAGAGAGTTAGCCAGTGAAATACAATCACAGAAATCATATGCACTGACATGCACAGACAGCTGATACAGCTACCACAACAACTGCAAGAGAAGCACAGACTTCAACACACACAGAGAGAGCATGACTTTATTCCCTGCTCCATTATTTAACTTTATCTTTACATTGTGGTGGCCCACATTAGAGAGATATTCACCAGAGACTGCTGCTCCTTTAAGAAGCAGAGTTGAGAATTGAAAGAGGGGGATTCTGGGAAATGAGGTTTTGTTGTTAGCGAGAGATGTCATGTGAGCTTGTTTTGGCATATGTTGTTGTCGTTTTGAAGTGAGAGTAAACAAACGCAAATACTGGTTTGGTGCTATAAAACTGCTCTGAATGCTGCTCATTCACTGATGGCATTACGAGGTCTGTGAGTTCTGCTTTGTTAACACGTTAAGAAAATACAAATATGGTTGACTAGTTTTCAGCCAGCAGAATACAGATATAAAGCACAGTGGTGTGGTTTACTGAAGTTGCTTAAACTTGGAAAGATTGATTTAATTAAACTTCCATATTTATGTTGCAACACTTTCACAAAATTAAGAAAGTATGAGAACATTTTAAGTAAGCTAAACAATATTGTCAGATTTAACAGTACAGCTCCAGTATAAAATCTAACGATAATAAAAAAGTCGTTAGTGCTATAAAACTATTGTGAATGTTGCATATAGCTCCTTTAACCGCAGCAGTGGACTCAAATGGCCTACCTTAACATCCATCAAGATTGTGTTAAGCACATCCATAGCACCCTTGTCGTCCCGTCACCAAAACACTATTTAGTTCTCTCAAAACACATTTTGCATTTCCACATCTCTCATTCAGAAGTCCCTGCTAAAGAATGCTCTCTTGCTCCGTTGTGGCCTAACTGAACCTAAGCGACAGACTATCACACTATATCGCATTATATCGCACACTCTGCATCTGTTAAAACTGAGCTCTGTCACGTCATGTAAACAAACCACTTACCTATCAGCTGTGCTCTCAGAGACATAAACACTGAAAATGCGTGCGAGTACTTACTTCCTCATTATTCATATTCACAACAATCCTATCACAGGTAACTTATGATTTCATTGTTATATCTTCCACACTACATCATACCACCATCTCCACTTTGTGATACAAAGCTAGGTTGCTGGCATCCCACACAATATTTACAGAAACATTCAGCTCCCTGGTGATCTCCCTATAGCCAGATTCCAACTTATTGTAGCAACGCCCACATTCCCATCATGCCCAGTGCAGAATGAGTAGTTTGTAGTTATGTTTGCTGTTTTATCTTCCAAAACACAAATGTCACTATGTGTCAGTGCTCATAATGTGTCTGTTCAGGACATGATGGTTCATGATGGTTATTGTCATGTTTTTGTTAGTTTTTTAGTTGACATCATTCGTGCGTTGGCTGGAAACTGTGCAGGCAGGTAGTGTGTTTGAGACCACTCCCTTACATACTAAAATGACAGAGATAATAACTCACTTGCAGATAAAATATGTTGTCCTCATCTCATTGCAGGTGAATTTTCTCTGTTGCCATCAGGGTGTCGTTATGCATTACCTGCTTGCAAAGCAAATCGCCATTCCAAATCTTTTGTCACTACAGCAGTCAGACTTTTTAAATTCCCTGTAGGTGTTTTACACCTGTATACGGTGTGGTTTATACTGTGCATTATATTTATCACTGGTACTTTATTCTTATCCCGGTTATTAAGCTCCTGGTGCATTTGTCTGGTTGTATATTCTGAATGCTGCTATGTGCGTATTTGTTTTGTAGTCTTAACATGCTGCTCATAACTAATTGCCCTTATAAGGATTAATAAACTTGTTTGAATTTAAATTTGAATAGGGAATAATGTAAATAAACAGATTTACTTAATGATGCTCGCTTGCATTGCGTGCAGTTAGAGAAGAGCAACAGTTTGACAAATCACATCCAAAATCTCTCCTATATCTGTCCTTTCAGCCACCAAACTTAATCTCAAACCTGCACATTTTCTTCCAAAGCAGTGTCAAGTAGCCTTACACGAACAAACCCTATTCTCTTTTTCAAGGACTCATTTCCACCTGCTATTATATGATCTTTTATCTGGACAATAAGATCTGATCACAAGTATTTGCATCTTGGTTTCTCAGTTCTGGGGACCATTTCGATTAGATTTGTTTTTAGAGTGAGGCCACATTGCACAGCTGTTAGTTACACCTGTGTAAGATCTGATAACAGTGAGATCCAGACCACCTCGAGATGAGGTTCGGCCAATCTGATGGCATCCTGCATGCACTCACACCTGCAGCAAATGAGTTTTTCCTGATACAAATCACATGTTAATGCCAAGTGTAAACGGGGTCAGCTGGGCCCAGCAGCTGAAAGTTGGACCAATCAGCAAAGTGCAGCAAACAGCTGACATCATCACCTCCTGAGTGCAGTAATCTACACACTGTGGATATAACATACTTAATTCTGCAGTGTCATGACCTTTTTCTTGCCTTCATTCAAACTTTGATAAATAACTTTAATTTAGCTGATCATTTAAAGGATTTACAGAACCGCTGAATGAGATTATATCACAATTTAACCCTTCGAAACTTGAGCAAATTGGCTTGATTTTTCTCAAAAATCGGAACAGGGTGTCAAGCAACTTAACAGGAAATGGTCAAAAAACAGATTTGTTAAAAGTTACGAGACAATTAGCTAAAAATAAAATAAACAAGAAAAAGACCTCATGAATGTGCTAAAAATACATTGTTTTGTCTTTTCTAATTTCTAATGTATAATTTAAATAATTCTAAATATAACTGCCTGGTAATTTTTTTCACCTAGTTTTTTTTTATTAAATCTATCTAATAATCCTCCACAGCTAATTTTCAGATTGTTTCCTTGTCACCTTTTAGTAATTCTTTGCAGTTTTCAGGAAATGTCTTGCCAAGTTGCTTACATTTTCTGATATCGATTCAGGTGTTAAAGTGTTAATCCTATTGGTCACAACTGTAACTGACAAGTCTATAGCATTAACGTTTTCATTCTCGCTTAAACATTATCACCTCCATGAACACGTTACTTCAAACCACTCACAGCTGAGAAAGCACTTAAAAAAAAGACAAAGCGTACCTCATCCACGTTCTCGAAGGCATTGATGATGTCATACGGCAGGCAGGACAGCAGGTCGATGACAAACCAGGTCTTAAGGTAGTTCATGCGGATGAGCTTGGGGTCGGAGATGACCTCTCCGCCGGGCCCCACGAAGGTGGTGTGAAAGTTGAGGACAATGTCCACCAGAAAGATGACGTCCACCACGCTGTCCAGCACCAGCCACACGATGTTGTTCTGCTTGGTCTTGAAGGAGACGTTGTAGGGCACCATGATGGCCGTGTAGAAGGTGAGGATGAGGATGACCCAGTCCCAGGTGGTCTTGAAGGTACAGTAGTGGAGGATGATGTGGGGAGGCGTCTTGGGGGCCTCCTGCTTGTACTGAGGGAGGATGTCGGAGTTAAGCTGCAAAACCTGGAGACACAGAAGAATAGTCTACTCAGGAAAACTGTTTATTATGTTCCCTTTTACCACTTTTGTCCCCAGAGTTAATTTAAAAAAAACCATTATTAATATGCATTACAAAATAATTAAAATTAAGAGTCAGAGTGTCCACCGACTGAATTCAGCATCAAAGACTCACTAGAGTCGTCTCGGTGTAACGGTTCAATCCTGCCAACTTTTAATCTAATTTTATTTA
>NW_024623880.1:0-2326 GCF_008729295.1 Plectropomus leopardus
ATATTACTTGCCAAGATGCTCACTGCCTTTTTTCCCATGTTTTTGAAAGAGATCAAACCCATTTGCTTGGGGTTAAAAGATTTTAAAAAGAATATTAGTAAAATGATCTATTTCATTTACATTTTATTGTATTTCAATTTCCATTTTAGTGTTAAGAAAACAAATTGTGTGTCTAAAATGCACATTTCTTAAATTATGTCAAAAAAACTAAAACTACATCTCAAATATTCTATATTTTCAGAAGTGATTCTATAACCTTGTAGTTAGTTTTGTTTTGATTTTGTATTAATGTGCTGTGTATGATTTACGCCTTCATTTCTCTGCCGTATTGTCACCTGTTGTTCTGCGTCTCTGCTCGCTGGGTTCATGTCCTCCTTCATCTTCTTCACGGCTCTTTTCAGCTCTTCAGGACTGAAGGAGTGCCGACTCTCCTCTGTCTCCCTGCACACACAGAATTTTACTGCTGACAAAATATTCACATTTTGCTTTGCTCATAGCAAAACTAAGCTGTGATCACTGCTGCTTGTACAAAGTATTCAACCTGTGAAATAAAAGAATAAAAGGCTTCTTTAAGTCTCAGGAGTTTCTCTGGACTGTACCTGTGCTCCTGGGTCCAGTATTTGAGCTGCTCCTCTCCCAGTCTGACCTCCCTCTGACCGGTCTGCAGATTCAGCCTCACATGGGAACCTGCGGGCACTGCCTGGCCTGCAAACACACACACACACACACACACACACACACACACACACACACACACACACGGTAAGTGTAAAACAGAAAAGATGCTTTTTTATACCATGGCAGTGCAGCAGTACATTACCTGGTTTGAGTGTTTGCCACTCTTCATTAGGTTGGATCACCTCCAGATCTCCTTCATCTTCATCAACCACCACCTCCTCTTCTTCATCACCAACTACTGCCTCTGCTCCTTCTGTGTTCTCCACCACAGTTAAGGCCGAGTCAGACTGCGCACATGCACACACGCATACACGCACACGCACGCACACACACACACACACACACACACACACACACAAAAAAAAACCATCTTGGGTATTTCATCTTGGCTACACTGACCATCAACATTCAAGTAGTACATATTAATACTACTATAGAAAAACTTTGCTCTTGAAAAGATCATATTCATAATGCGTGCTTGCATATTAGATGCACATAAGTTTTTGGGGACCGTTTTATTTCCCCTGCAATTATCCTGGATCAGTATGTAAGAACTCATATTTTGCTTGGGGCCACTTTTACAACATTTCTAGGACTTGAGGACATTCCTCAGATTTTAGGATGTTTCTTGGATTTCAAGGCATTTCTAAGATTTTATGACATTTCTGCCATTTTGGGATGCATTTAAGGACGTTTCTCAGATTTTAAGACATTTCTTGGATTTTAGGACATTTCTTGGATTTTAGGATGTTTCTAAAATTTTAGGACATTAGGGGCTTAGCCAGGACCTCTGTCAATGAGGTTTATGCACTCTGGTACCTGAGGTGTACTAAAGGTACAAAAACAATTCCCGGAGTGAATCACTTTATTTTTGATTGTGAATTAGATATTGGTTGGGGGGCCAGCCAGCACTCTATTAGGGACAAGATTTGGTAATAAATGTCTCACAAATTGCAAGAAATTGATGCATTTAGAAAATCATTTTTACAAAGGATGGGAAAAATATCTAAGGGAAAAGAAAAAAAAGCTAGGGAAAATGTATCATAATTACATATTCAAAATTGTTTTACCAAATTATCATACTTTTAAGAACTTCTCCTGAGTCATTTCCCATTTTTTGTTGTTGTTGATGTTTATTAACTTTTTCGTATTATTTTTAAAGGTTTTTTTTTAAATATATCTATAATTTTCAGGTAATTTTCTTGTACCTATTACTACTTTCTTGCATATTTTTGGGTCATATTTTCTTTCTTTGCTCATTGCTTTCTTTCCATGTTTTTGGAGGAAAAAAGCCAATTTGCTTAGGTTTCAAAGGGTTAAAAGTCCCCAGAAAGAGAACACTTGACCCTCCTGAGGCCGGTAGGATAAATCAGACACTCTTTCCTGGAAGGGAACGTCCTCCCTCATTAGTAATCACATCTGTCCCCACCCCAAACCTGATGTAACGTGATCTAAAACATGAAAAAAAGACATGTAATCCAAAACAGCTCACCTTTTGGCCAAAAATGCTGCCGATATGACAGCAATGAAGCAACAAGAGAACAGCCAGGGTTAAGCAGCTGAACGAAGCTCCTGTGGTGCTGCAGGGTGTCAGTTTCATGGTGACTGAAACACAGCAAAGCACAGCGGGATATCAGTAGGGGAGACC
>NW_024623881.1:0-4299 GCF_008729295.1 Plectropomus leopardus
TCAAATGTATTCAGACTTGGTAGCAAAATCTCTAAAAATATTCTGATCATTTAGTGTCAATGTGGACCAATCTGGCTTTATTCCGGCTACATTTTGAGAGACCAGCTTTTAATTATCTGCACAAAAAGCACTTGAGGAAGCACTTTTCCTCCAAAAATAAACACAGAAGAGCCTTAACATGCCCAAAGAATGGGTCACTGACCTAATGACCTACTCTGTGCAGCCCTGGGCCAAATCCTGGACTTTAACTGCTGGAGGAAACATGCTGAAAGAATTTAAGTGTTTACAGCCCAACAGCTTAATTATAGCAGCCATTAGAGAATAAAATCAAGAGCAGAAAATGACAGTACAGGAGTACCCAAGGGGAAAAGAATCAGACCACCACTCCACATCCTGTCTGCCATAAAACCTGTCTCACCCTCTCCTGCTCTGCCCACTCCTCTTGGAGCCTCCTGATAACATCAAGGCATTTTGGGAAATTGGCTGAAGAGGACCCAAAGCTCTTCTCATGGATCGTCGCACTCATGTGTCTGTGTGTTAATGCCCGTCTACAGCCGAGAAAAACCATGTAATTTCACACAAGTGTCAACACTCTTCCCTGTGTGTTTGTGTGTGCATGTCCGTGCATGCATGTCAAGTTTAACAGAGAGGAGGATGTTTGTTCTGCTCAGCAACTTCAAACATTTTAACCAGCAGGATAAGTGACCAGAGAAAAACATACTGCAGTGCGACCACTTCTTGCACATGAAGAAAACAAGCGGTAAACGCATTAGATGTAGCGTCGGCTGACACTGTTTGGACATCACAAGCCCTTCGACCGCTCTCGTCGTCACACCAGTCACAAGACATTAAAGCTGAACCTTTTCAGTCAGTCGGCAACCAAACTCCTGACCTGAAAATGCCCTGCTTACATGCACGACTGGAAACGTGTTGATTTCTTTGATTTCACACAGAGGGAGCATTGTGATGGTAGTCCTCCCTGAGTTTTATTACACTTACTGACACCTTCATCGACTTTTAATTTGCAAAATCTACACAAATCATATCTCACTGGCACAAAGTTAGAGGCTGCAGGTGTTTGCTTACTCATCACGTTCTGATTTCAGAAGCTTGCTCTCTCTCACTCTCTCTCCCTCCTCACTCATTGTGTTCCCAAAAGTGAGATGGACAGCCGGCTTTTGTGCCAGAGACTGAAACTTTTTAAAGTTTCTCCACATGAATACACTCAAACAGTGACGCTACCGCTCATCAGAAGGCTATTCATTCAGCATCGGCCATACACACACACACACACACACACACACACACACACACACACACACACACACACACACACACACACACAGAGAAATGCATGGGCAGCAGAAGCATGCACGTACACAAACACAGAACCACAGGTGCCCCCTGCTCTCTCTCTGCTCTGTGTCACTTGGTGGACACCCAGACGCTGTCACCCTGTGTTAACACAGAGCAGAGGAGAAGATTCAGGTCTGTTTCCTTACTGTACAGCCGTGCAGTAATGTGAGTCCATTCTGGTGTCAGGGCCATTGACACAGAGCAGATCTGGACACACAATAGAAGCTGCAGGTGCCTCTCTAAACATCCAAACTGCAGCAAACCATGTTTCAAAACTAGCATGTATATAACTTAGAATGCAGCATGTCAGTCCCAACATGCATTTTTTTGGGATCAAAAAGATTTTTAATGATAACAAGGACACAAAAGGAAATTCTGAACCAGTGTCAGTTTTACAAGAAGTTGACTAATGACTATTCATACAACCTCATTACTTAGAAATCAAATTCTTCACAAAAATGTTAAGGGCAGCCGACTAAACATCCTCTCACAGAAAAACAAACCTGCTTTCTGCAGCATTAAAAAATACACACATTTCTAGCAACAACAAAAACAATAACCAGTACCCCCGAACCAGTAAACTGACTCAATCTGCAACAATACTTGCAAAGTTTCAATGCAAACCTAAAGTTCTACATCTGAAACTCAAACTTGCAGTCCTACCTACAGGCGATCTACATGTGCAAGCTGACAAACCTCATAGGTGCTGCAGACGTCCAGGAGGAACGCAGACAGAATTAAAGGACAGGAGGAGATAGGAGAGTCTAAAACCATGGCCAGCCATCCAGAGAGTGCAGGAGGAGGAGGAGGAGGAGGAGGAGGAGGAGTGTGGTGGTATGGCAGGGGGGAGGAGCTTGGCAGCATGTCAACAACAGTGCAAAAGGAGGAAGGGGGGTCGATTCTCATACTTCCTAATGTCAATCACACGGCCTGCTGCTCCCAAACACATAAAGATAAAAACACACATACATGCACCCCTGTATGCTTGTATAAAAGGTAAATTAATCTTGTTATGTAAACTCTAATTGACCAGATTTCTGGATGAGCTTTGGTTGTTTTCACTGCTCACTCACTCACCTGGTGATAAACTTAACTAACACCTCAAACATTAATGGCACTACTATTACCACTACCACTTGCACTACCACTACAACCAAAAAGTCAACTACTTAGTTCAACTTTTTGAAAAATTCGTTTACTTGATTACAAGCCCCGAGTTAGCCTCCCCCCACATGTAAATATGAAGCTACAGCCAGCAGCCAGTTAGCTTAGCTTGGCACGAAGCAGCCTAGCAACCTCTCTGTGACTCCATGTGGTCACTGGCTGGGCGAAGCAACAATGCAGAACATAACTCCCAATAAAATGCCTACTTTATGTATTCACACATTGTTTTTTGTAGAGAGTAAATAAACAATACTGAACAGTATTTTGAGTTTAGCTCACACACAGGTGTGAAGAAATACTTCACCTACAGTAAGTCATGCCTTGTTACTTTGAATTTATGAGGAAAATGAGAGGAGTGTGTGTTAAAACTTATTCTCGCTTGCCATCACGGAAAGCAGTAAACATATTGATTTCTTGATGTATGTATCAAAAGATCAATTTACAAACTCTTACACAACTTGTGCAGTATAATCCAAGTGTTATTTATCCAGTCACATGCTCAGTTCTTCTCAAATATGCATTTTTACAAGTTTCAGTTCAGTTTTAAATTATAAGCTACTAATGAAGATGTATATGTTTTGGAAGTACACCACGTGATACTGAATAAATGAAACAAATTTAAGGTAACACTGGGTGATTAATTGTAATAAAAAATTGTAATTTTGTGGGTGAACTCTTCTACACAGTATACACACACGTTCATAAACCCACAAAAGTGCACAAACGTCCGCAAACACAACAACGTCCTCTGGAAACTCTCCCATCTCCAGTGCAGCGGTACATCAGAATAAGTGCCCCACAGTGCTGCTCCCAGTGTTGGTCCCAGTTAATTTGTCACTTTAAACACAGACAACGCATTCTCTCTCTCACTCACTCACAGACACACAGACACACACACACACACACACACACACCTCTCTGGGCGGTCAGAATTCTCTGTGTAATGCAGGGTAATGAGTTTAGACTATGAACACTAACACAGTCTATATAAAGCCTTGGCCCACTGAGTTGTGACAGAAGCTATTTCAACACCGCTCTCACTAAATATACTGCCAAACACACACGGCGCAAGTTTGTCTGCTGCAGAACTCAAAACACTGGGCAGCACAAGTTAAACTGGGTCATAGCAGTTTGAAATAAACGTGTGAGAGAACATTTCCGTCTCCACCTGAAAACCAAAACAAAACAATTGAATCCTCAGTACAAAAGATGAACAACTGTGTTTAAAAATACTTTCCTCCTTGTCCGGTTCTGTTGTTAAAAGTCAAATGTACAGGCTCATGGATATTGTAGCATAACACCAAACTAATGGTAAAAAAACATGTTTCATAAAAGACAAAGATAAAATCCTTCAAATCACACAGAAGTCCTAAAAGGGAATTCTGACCTCAGCAGCAGGAGGAGGGCGCTGTTACTCCAGACTAAAGTCAGCTAATAATTAATGAATTATAAATGAGAGCAGAGTGAAACATCATTTTATCCTCCTCAGTAAACACAAAGAAAATAATGAAAAAGTATAAGAAAAAGTAAAAAATCTAGAGAAATATTTCTTTATCTTTAGAAACAAAAGCAATGAATAATAGTGTTTGCATGAAACTAACCATCACCACAATGGATCTCTTTAGTTTGTAATAATAATGACAATCTATTGCAATTAATAAAAATAAATAAATAAAACCTAACGAAAAAAACCCTGATAAGTTCCACATTTGGATGCCACTTGTGAGCAAAATCTCTAAATAAATACATTATTAAATAAGTAAATAAAATAAAATAAAA
>NW_024623882.1:0-580 GCF_008729295.1 Plectropomus leopardus
ATGTATATATTTAAAAACACAGCCCGTTCCAACAGGGAAGCATGTGTATGCTCTCACCAAACCAATTTAAAAACAAAACAAAAGAGTAATTTTAGCTCACTAAAAACAGGAGCTACAGGGCCACAGCTGCTTTGATCACTTAGTTTGTGTTTTTGTGTGACTTTGGTGAATCCAAACTAAAACTTTTCAACACCAAAGTCTCACAATAACACAAACAAAACAGCAGTTTGAGGCAGCGATACACCTGTTGAGTTTAAAGTCACCTTTTGTGAAACAGATGAAACGTTCATGCCAAATCTTTCTGCTCTCTTCTTCAGCTGTTCGACGTTCACCTTCATGAGACACAAAAATAAATGAATTAAAATAATTTTATTAACTGGAGGAATTTAAGAAATGTGTCGACTGAATGATGCAACACTTACAGGAGCTTTACTGTTCGCAACAGCACCTGTTTGGGAGACAGAAGAATAAATCTGTAAGGTGAGAATCAGCAGGTAGAAAACAGATAAACATTTGATTTGATGTGTTTCAAACATGGAACTTAAATATATATATATATATATATATATATACACACACA
>NW_024623882.1:633-1072 GCF_008729295.1 Plectropomus leopardus
GTTTTTTCTTTTTGCACCAATATATATATATATATATGTATATATTTAAAAACACAGCCCGTTCCAACAGGGAAGCATGTGTATGCTCTCACCAAACCAATTTAAAAACAAAACAAAAGAGTAATTTTAGCTCACTAAAAACAGGAGCTACAGGGCCACAGCTGCTTTGATCACTTAGTTTGTGTTTTTGTGTGACTTTGGTGAATCCAAACTAAAACTTTTCAACACCAAAGTCTCACAATAACACAAACAAAACAGCAGTTTGAGGCAGCGATACACCTGTTGAGTTTAAAGTCACCTTTTGTGAAACAGATGAAACGTTCATGCCAAATCTTTCTGCTCTCTTCTTCAGCTGTTCGACGTTCACCTTCATGAGACACAAAAATAAATGAATTAAAATAATTTTATTAACTGGAGGAATTTAAGAAATGTGTCGACT
>NW_024623883.1:0-2756 GCF_008729295.1 Plectropomus leopardus
TGTGACAACAAACACGTGCGTTTGATTGTTTCTCGCTTTAAGAGCATGACGCCAACTCTGCAAACAGCTCCAAAATCTCAAATGTTGACGTGTAATTACAAGCACAGACATTCACACTTTTCACAACAGCTTCTGCTCCTGTGTGCACACAATCATGAAGCAAGTTCTGAAGTGGTAGAAATGAATTAAGAACAACAGCTACCTGGTGGGAAGCGTGCTGGTCTGACCGGGCTGTCGCAGGTCAAGGTACAAGGTAGATTAATTTGTCATTTCGGTCATGCTCTTTGTCATATTTCTTGTTGTTGTGCAGTTACTTATTAAACACACTGGATTTTGTATGGCTGATTGTTATCTACACTAAATATTTTGGCAATAAAGAGACAGAAAAAAGATTAAATCAAGGTGTGTTTAAGAGATGCAGATGTTCACAGGTGAGAGGAGAAAGTGGACAAAAATTCATCTGCTTTGCTATGAAGAAAAAAGGAACGTGTGTGTGTGTGTGTGTGTGTGTGTGTGTGTGTATGCGCGCGCAATTTTCTAGAGGAAACTTCGGTACCATTCATCATTGCAGGTTAGTCTAGTTACTCTCTGTAAAGGTCACCATGTTATTCAGATTGTTTTTTGTTTTCTGTCCACTGAAGGCTGAAAGTCACAGAGGACTCAGAACAGAAATCCTGCTCTCACCCTCCAGTTTGGTCATGAGAAACAGTGTGATTCTCTGTGTGTGTGGTGAAGCGCTGCACATTAATGCATGGAAGCATTAATGTGCTTACTCTGTTGTTGTAAACTGTAACACATGTAAGCTGTCCAAGGTGCTGAATTCTTGGTTTCAAACTGTGGGCTGACTCTTACTGAGCTGTCCAGGGTGCTGACTCCTGGTTTGGAACTGTGAAATGACCATTAACCTGTTGTTTACTGTAACAGATAGAGCTGTCCAAGGTGCTGAATCTTGATTTGAAACTGTGGACAAACTCTTTTTAAACTGTTGTTTACTGTAACGGGCAGAGCTGTCCAAGGTGCTGAACTCTGATTTGAAACTGCAAACTGACTCTTACTACACTATTCTTTGCTGTAAAAATGTAGAGCTGTCCAAGGTGCTGAACTCTGATATTTGAGACAGTGGGCTGACAGTTAAGCTGTTGGTTACTACAACGGATGGATGTGTCCAAGGTGCTGCACCTTGTGTCCAACGTGCTGAAATCTGATTTGATACTGTGGACAAACTCTTAATAAGCTGTTGTTTACTGTAACAGGCAGAGCTGTCCAAGGTGCTGAGCTCGAGTTTGAGACCATGGAAAGGCTGTTAAGCTGCTGTTTAATGTAACAGGTGGCTCTGTCCGGGGTGCTGAACTTTGCTTTAAAATTGTGGTTTGACTCTGATATTACTGTAACATGCAGAGCTGTCCAAGGTGCTGAACTAAAACAGAATTTACTCTTACTGAGTTCTTGTTTACTGTAACAGATGGAGCTGTCCATGGTGCTGAGCCCTGGTTTGAAATTGACTCTCGTGTCACTGGTCTTTACTCTGACAGGCGTACCTGTCCTGACATGCCTCTTTTGAAGTACATCTATTGTTTAAAAGGGTGAATGTGCACCAAAAGGATTATGAGGCCCGTCCAGCTGCTGGTCTTTCATCTCAGAATGTGAGATTTGAAGGTTTTTATGTGATGATTTCTAAGTTTGTGCTCATAAATAATCCTTTAAACCTGTCAAATACTCTCTCAGTGAGGCAGAGAGGAGAGACTCAGAGACAGAGAGCAGCAAAAGAACACGATAATTTGGGGCCGCAAAGAGCTTCAATATAAATCAATAAATATAAATATTGACTTTAATCACATCATTACAGTTTAAACAGTTAATATTTTCAAGATACAATCAGAATGTGCATTTCACTGAGTCATGAAGACGAGAAGGAGGGGGATTTTTAATCAAGCCTCTTTATGGAAGACAAAGGTTAAGAGGGTCAATAAATTATCTGAAATAAATCAATAATGTCATTTTCAAAAATGTGCCTGCTTTCATGTACGTTGTGACCTTTTCCCAAAATACTGCTAATTCTGTGGTGTCGGCATTTCAGGTCTAATACCTATACTTTCACCCCTTAAAACCTGAGCAAATTGGTTTGACTTCTTTCAAAATATGGGTAGAAAATGATGAGCAACTTCACAACACATGGCTTCAAAAATACAGAAAAAACCCCCAGAAAAAAATAGCCTTTGGGCCCTAAAAGCTCCCTGTGTAACAGTGTGGAACTGTATACTGTAAATGTTAGGCAGGGTGTTGCTGTAGAAAGAGCAGGCAGCTCTACCCTTTCTGAATGAATGTAGTATTAAAATAAAATTTACACAGATTTTTATAGTTGCTGCTGCTGAATTTGATTTTTCAAACAGGCTGAAATTGCTCAGTGTGTCGAGTTGAAGAAATGTGTCAAAAAGAATCATAAGAATGTGTTAAAACTTCCCATGTTTATGGAGGAGCTGCAGAACTGAGCTCTGTTCATACATAAAACTATAAACTAAACTATATTCTGGAATACCTGGAAACCTTCTTCCTCAAACAAAAGCCATCAAACAAAAGAAAATGCTAATACATGAATGTATATATATATATCTGTATTGCAGCTCCTTTTTTTTCAGGCTGAAATCGCTCAGTGTGTCAAGATGAAAAAATGTGTCAAAAAGAATCATAGGAATGTGTTAAAACTTCCCATGTTTGAAAAATCAAATTCAGCAGCAGCAACTATAAAAATCTGTGTA
>NW_024623884.1:0-2651 GCF_008729295.1 Plectropomus leopardus
AGGACACATGCATCAACACACACACAGTTATCACAACAGGAAGGATGAAAAGTGTGTAAAATGCACCAAACAGTCACTAAAGGGTTAATATCATTCATATCTAGACATAACAACTATATATTAGAGTCTCAGGTAAAAATCTCTTCTGCGGTTAATTAGAGTTTCTGTCATGTTTTTGCACCTAAATCCTCCAAAATACACAACAACAAAACCGACACCTGTTGGCACGTGTAGCTCCATCAGGTGTCCTGAATGCACCTCGTGACTCAGCAGTGAGCCTGATGTGGCGCTGACAGAACAGCTCTGCTTTATTATGCAAAGTCCTCCAATCTCCTGCAGAGAGAGACATAAATCTCATCCATCAACCTCCCAGCACAAAGCCAGTAAATCAGTTTTTATCGCCGACACGAGACGACACCTGAGACGACACCTGAGACGAATGGCCTCCGTTTGATTCAGCGACGCGGTTACTCACAGTCGACGCTCATCCAGGAAACTGAGCTTATTAAAGGTGTGATTTCACACAGAGAGCGCCATGTTTGTTCAGACGGGGACGGAGCTGCGGCTTTTAGCTCGACGACGACATATAAATCATGTTTTCACACTCAGGCGTCTGAATCAGACACACAGAGCAAAATTACCTTCCAGAGTCCGTCATGTGGTCAGATAATGTATTTAAGTTTTCTGTCTTTATCCTCTCTGACGTCACTTTTTTGTGAGGAAAGAGAAAAAAAAAAAATCAAGAGATCATTCAGCGAAGAGCCCGGAGCAGCATGTCTGGAGTTAAAATGATGAGGCGGCGGGGTCGTTACATTTCTCCTCGTCTCTAATGAACTCCGTCTGCTCGTGAATCTTTTAGAGTCGCGCTGTCAGGTCACAATGAAACGCGTCGTCTTCCTGTTGAAGCCGAAATCTTCAGGCGGGACAAAACATGGAAAAAGTGCAAAATAATGAGAGATCGACGAGGAGGAGAGAGGGACTACTTTGTGAGATGAGACAGGTGGAGGGATGGGGTCGTTAAAAATCAGAGTTTTACTGCTCTGCCTGCAGTTACAGCATGACGTCGTCCATTAAAGTTTTATTCTCACCTTCAGCACTCATAATATCATATTTTACATCATTTTAAAAAAGATGTGTTTGAGAAAAAAGAGTTTTGTACCTGAAATATTAGTTTTTGGTTTGTGTCTGCAGACTCTGCAGTGAAGCATATTTAAGTTTAAGGCTGCAGGCTTCACTGTTCAAGTTCGCACATTTAGATTTTCCAAAATTAGGTTTGCACATGTAAGAAATGAGTCCCCGTGATTCGGTGCGTAACAATGAACAAAGTGCAGTTTCATGTTTGTGAGCTTTCACCTTCAGTTCATCTCATCTTTTCTTCTACTGATTTCTACATTAAATTAGGGGTCGACAGATTATCGGCCTGGATTTTTGGGATCGATATTTGGCGTTTTGCAGATTATCTGTATCAGTGTAACAGATGTGCATTTCCAATAAAAATCTTTCAATATTTAGAATTTGGACCGAACTCCAACACAAAACTGTTTAAATGTCTTTAAGCAAACGTTTGATCCAAACTGAATCATCATATACAGCAAGTTCCCACAAATTTAGATAAAAAAAGAAGCTCCTGAGGTTTTACAAAGTAAAAGTTCCTCCTGCGGACACTTTGTTTGCCCTTTTTAATTAATTTCATCCATGATCATTAAAATAAAACACTGATACAGATAATCTACAAAAAGTCAAATATCGACCCCGATAATCGGACAGACCGATAATCTCTCGACCTTTAGTTCAAAACGCACATAATCTTCTAACAAAACACTGTGAAAATTTTACACTTGTAGGTGGAGATTAAATAGTGCATAAATTAAAAATGAATGAATAATTAATCAAATATATTGAGAAAAATATAGTTTGTTCTTTTTTAAGGCGATCAATAACTTATTCTTAATTTTCATGTAACTCAAATAAATCCTGAGTGAATAAATAATCAGCGTGTGTGAACTCAGCTGGAGAAACACACACCTTCACAAACACCTCGTTTGGCCTCAGAAGCTGATTTAAAGGACGAGATTTTTCTGTTTGACGGGAAAATCACCGAGCCAACATTTTAATTGCTTTGAGTCCTCTGACAGCTCACATCGCTGACTGATTTAATTTTACGACGCCTGGCAGCTGAAACAAGAATGATTGGTACCGAAGGACGAAGTAATTGGTGAGAGAATAAAACAAACCCTGATGCATATTGTCACATTTTTCAGACATTTTGTGAAAGATTGTGTCACTGTATTTTTTTTCCCGTCCTGACACGAACGAAAGCTCGAGACAAGAAGCTTCATCAATCTGTCGCTTTGGTTTAACCCTTTGAAACCTGAGCAAATTCGCTTAATTTCTTAAAAAAAAACTTTAAAAAAAAAATGGGATGAAGGCAATGAGCAATTTAGGAAGAAATGACCCAAAACTTTGCAATGCATCTGTATAAAGTAAACAAGTCAAACAAAACAAAAAAAACAAACATGAAAATGTAAAAAAGTCAATGAGCAAGAAACAATTACCCAAAAATTTGTAAGAAATTTTTTAAAGGAAACAAGAAAACAAAACACCCAAAAAAAAAGGCACTGAGCAAATTACAAAAAAATAACCCAGCTAGA
>NW_024623885.1:0-2143 GCF_008729295.1 Plectropomus leopardus
AACACACACACACACACACACACACACGCACGCACGCACACACACACACACACACACACACGCACGCACACACACGTGTACGGGTGTCAGGTGCACAAACAAGTGCGGTCACATTCCTTCCTCATTCACGGAAACGCAGGTGCTGTTTGCTAGAAGGTGGCTGAGGTGTTTCTGGTTACACTGACATATAACCATTCGGACCCTGATATACTTCCTCCTTGGTCATGTGTTTTCATTAGTTCATTTATTATTTAATCGCGTGGAGAAACATCGGGCCGGTGACGCGTGTTGTGTCGGAGGAGCTGAGCTGCTGCCGGAGGGCTGGAAATGTTGGTGTTTCTTGGGAAATTATGAAAACATGACCGCTCCGTGCAGAGATGTGGACAGTGGTGTTTTTTCTGAACCTGGTGACTCTACATTGTACAGGTATGGCAGCATTAAACTTACATTATGAGTATTTTCCTTCTTTATTTACTCATTCTTTACCTCCTTACCTATAAGACCCTGTAACTACATGCAGCAACTAACGTCGAATCAAGCATGTAGCCTATTACATTATTATAAAGTTACTTTACTTTGAATATGAGAACAAGTGAAACATTGTGCAGATTTATTGCACCATACTGATACCGATCTGAATCTGATTTATAGGGCTCTCTTATTGTCCAGGTAGTTTTATGGTGTTTACCCAAATTTAATCTCACACTGTTTCATCATTACAACCCGCTTTACTCAAACAAAGAAGCAAACAAATGAATTCATGGTGTCTTTTACACCCATCCTATAAAGTTATAGTTGCATGCTTGACACACTAATAATAAATGCCATAAAGCTTATTTTATACATACGAAAATTAAAAAATCAAGACTCAGAATTGCAATTGTTTCTAAGCATTTAGCGTTTCTAAGTATTTAAACATTTGACCCCTAACTAAATTGTTTTTTTCTTGAGTTTTCCCCCAAAAAAACATGGGGAAAAGGCAATGAGCAACTTCGTAAGAATTGTTTCATAAATTGAAGAGAAAAAAAGAAGCAGATTTACAAAATGACTTTTTAAACAGCTATGGAAAAAATGTACAGGTAAAAAAAAGCTTGAGAAAAAGTGTATTTCTAATTGTCATAATTACATATTTAAAACTTTGTTACAGAATCATTGTACTTTTAGCACTTTCTTGAGCTGCATTCAGACACCTTTCACAAGCATTTAACCCTTTGCTAATTGGTGTGATTTTTTTAAACATGGAAAAAATAACATAAAATAAATCGAGCAGCTTTTCTAGGGTTTCAAAGGGTTAGTAATAAATAACAATAAACACTCAATTTAGGCATATTAAATAAACATCAAGTATCAAAATGGCAACTATTACTATGCATACAGCAGTCAAGGCTTGACTTGACTTACTTTGTGTGCTTGTGTGTCATGAGTTTATAAGGTAGGGCAGACCGTGGGTCACTGAGCTGTTATTTGGGTGTGTGCGAAACATGGGATTAAAATGAATAATGTGTGGAATTTAAATTCAACTCTCAGAACTACAAAACTGGTTCTCAATATGAAGATGACTTTTGTCAGTGTATGGTTCATGCACCTTTTTTTATGACATGTCATATACACAGAGAGATTAAATTTGTTAAATTCAAATGCTGCAATGTAAGGTAATTAACAAGGAAAATACAGCTGTAAAGTACATGTGGAAGTTAAAGAGTCAATCAACCACTCTGGAAAAAACAGTTTCAAAAATAGTGTTGCATGACATGAACAGAAACTGGTAAAAAAACACATGTTGCGTCATTCTCGATCTCTTTCCCCTCAGTCTCGTCCTCTCCTCCCAGCCCAATCAACGTGATCTTCACCTCAGTCAACCTGAGGAATGTGCTGCAGTGGTTTCCTGGAGGTGGCACTCCGAATGACACACTCTTTACAGTGCAGTACGCCATGTAAGTGAAGATTTTAGAGTTCAAAGGTGCAGCTTGTAGGATTTTTGGGGGATGTGTTGGCAAGAACCGAATACAGACTATTTTTTCTTTGGTGTATAATCACCTGAAAATAAAAAATATTTAGTTACATTAGAACGAGCTGTTTATCTCTACAAAGAGCGCAGGCCCTTGATTTGTTTTTTGTTTCTTTGAACAGAACATAATGCAGA
>NW_024623886.1:0-1503 GCF_008729295.1 Plectropomus leopardus
AGATCATGACACAGTGGATGGAGGAGTTGTGAGCGTCATTTCTTACCTTCGCCCTGCAGCGTATGTTTCAGCGAGCCCCGCTGCCTCTCAGCCATAGATCACTTCAATAGGCCTCAACCCACACGGCCTCGTTTCCGCGCCGGGCTCCATGGCAACAGTTGAGTCATTTAGTGCGGGAGCTGCTGGGGTGATGATGTAAACACGCTGATAGTGTAGGTGATTTAACCGAGTGTAATCGTGACGGAGGCTGAGTGAGGTAATTCTGGCTCTAAACTTCTGGCTTTATGGTCGTCATAAAATGCTCCCCTGCCTCGAAAAATAAAGTAGCTTTTTGGCTTTTCTCTTAATATTTTGTTCCAGTGTAAAGTATTACAAACGCCCTGGCAGTTAAAGCGGCGCTGACTGTGTATTAATGCCTGGAATTTTAATTATCAGGTCGTTGAGGATTGGCAGAGACGAGCGCCAGCTGCAGTTAATCTTTCGTTTTTTTTAAAATCAGGAGTCTTACCTCCTCTGCAGGAGGCCTCAAATGTCTTTAGTCTGCACACCTCGTAAACAGCAGTAAAGCTGCTAATCTGCTAACTGGGCTGTTCAGCCTAAACCACAGCAGCTGGCCATAATGACGGGTTATTTTTGGCCAGAAGTGGGTGAACAGAACTAATTGTCCTCATATAAAATGCAAATGGATTCTGCTCCTGTTTTCCGGAGTTCATTGCTGTTGAAGTAAACGAGAGAAAGTAGGACAAATCATCAGTCTGGATGTGGAACAGCTTTACCTTTAATATACAACATTTAGGGCATTAATATAACAGCAAAAGACTATTTTCTATAAAAATGATGGTGGTTTAATGACGTCTTGAGCAGAGAAAAAACTCACGTTACCTCTGTGTGTGTTGCAGTCCAATTTTTTCTGTAATTTGTTGTTGTGAACGGTTTGGCCACACACGCACGTTAGCTCACGTCTGTCCCTCTAGTGTCCAGCTGGCTATAGTAATGACCGCTGCTTTGCACTGCGCTCAAACAGTGGTTACTGCTGATATGGAAACGGTGTCGTCACGGAGGCTCAGCGGCCGCCCTCTGCTTTCTACCTGGTTAACATCGTTAGCTCTGTCAGCACTGCTGCTATGGATGGCTCTTTTCACAGTGTTAGCACCGTTAGCTGCTAGCAGCAGGCCTGTTTGCACTGCAGGAACTCAGGGGTTGTTTTAAGGGGTCTCGCCCATTAATGCGTGTCTCCACTGCAGGAACAGTTAACAGTTAAAAAAATTACTTTTAATTGGCATTTTATTCAATAAGTATGTATGCATAAGTAAGTATGTATGCATTCAGTGTATGCATACAGGAGATAAACATGCCTGTCACAGATCCCGTAAGTATTTTCAGCAGTAACACACACTCGGACGATTAAGGGGAAAATTAAAAAATATATAAACAAAATAAAGTAAAATAAAAATAAATAAAATAAAAATAGATGAATAAATAAATAGTAATTAACTGTTCCTG
>NW_024623887.1:0-1242 GCF_008729295.1 Plectropomus leopardus
TGCAGTGCGACCACAGAGCGTCACTGTAACGCAGCTTTTTGACATCATCTACACTGTGCGCAGTGCGAGCAATAAAGCCAAATTAATTTTACATGCTGCCTCTGTGTCTTTTAGTGTTTGTTGCTCTTTCTTTTTACAATCTCAGTCGCCCTTAAACAAATAAAGATATGATAAAAAAAAAAAATTCATGTGAGGAGTACAAACATTTGAATAATGTGAAAAAGGTCAATATTTTCCATCAGTTATTTAAGAAAGTGACAATTTAATATATAATACCCAATACATGAACTAAAATGTTTCACGAATTTTTCTATTATTTTTTTATAATTATGAGACTACAGCGAAAAAAAAGTAAAAAATGTTAAAAATAATAATAATAATTCAAAATATTAAAAATGTGACACAAAACTGACCTTCCATGCCTCGCCACATTGATGCAGTAAAAGCACCCAAACCAAGTACTGAGTATACAAATTAACATACTCAAAACTTTTTGAATGATTTTCGGAAATACTCTGATATTTTGAGATACTGGATTTCCATAATCATCAAAATAAAACCAAAAAAAGGCTTGAAATATTTCAGTTTACATATAATGAATATACAATATATGAAAGTTTGCCTTTTTGAATTTAATTACTAAGAATAATTAACTCTTTCATGATATTTAGATTTTTTTAGATGCACTTGTTTTCACCCGTAATTTTTTTTTTGGTAATTTTTTTCCCCCATTTGCTCCCCCCGTTTGTTCTTAAACTAATTTTCAATCAATTTTCTCGAACACAAGCATTTCAACCTTTGAACCTTTGAGCAAATTGGTTTGAATTATTTCAAAAATATGAGAAAAAAAATAGCAATTTGGCAAGAAATATCCTGCAGATAGCAAGAAGTTATATTTAGAAAATAATAAATAAAACAAAAAACAGGGAAAAATGCCCAGAACAATATGTATAATAATCAAAATAAAATTTTGAAAATTATATTAGAGGAAAGTTATAATATTTAAGCAATTTTTCAGGTAATTTCCTTTTTAAAATTTTGTTTTTTTTTCATAAGTTTTTTTGTTTGTTATTAAACCAATTTTCGGACAATTTTCTATAACTTTTTACAAATTTGAGATTCTTGTGTTACGTTCAGACACCTTTCACAAGCGTTTTAACCTTTAAATTCTGACGAAATTGGTTTTAATTCTAGGGAATGGCAAGAAGTGTCTTGCAAATTAAAAGAAATGATTAGATTTAG
>NW_024623888.1:0-3582 GCF_008729295.1 Plectropomus leopardus
TATTTATAAAGCCCATTATTACAAATCACAGTTTGCCTCAGAGGGCTTTACTGCATATGACATCCCTCCATTCTTTGACTCTCACATCGACTAAGGAAAAACTCCTCCTAAAAATAATAAAAATAATAATAAAACTGCAATGGGGAAAAAAAAGCCCTCAACATTTTTTTGCTGTTCTGCAAAGTTTTGTTGTAATGTGTGCATTTTGCATTAAGGGCATGTTCAATTGACTGATGAATTTATTTGTTGTTGTTGTATTTTACAACATTTTTAATTGTTTTTTTTATACATCTGATACTGAATTCCAAGGCAAATTTCCCACTGGGACAATAAAGTCTATCTAATCTAATTTTCCCCAATGCACCTGTCCACAATTTTTTTTTTTTGAAGGTGTACATGAGCCTCCTCAAATTTCTGCAGAAACAGAGAATATTGTAATATGGGCAGCTTCAGTGGGGCTCAAATTTCATGAATAGCACTAAGCTCCACAGCACCACAAATGCTGTCAGTAACCTAAAGTAATATTACCTGCTTTATTCTACTCCAATATAAGATGAAGAAGTCTCACTGCTGATTAAAGATCACTTTGTGTTTCAGGTGTCGATGGTCACACCTGTAACAGAGTGACGTACACAGACAGAAGCATCTGCGCCGCCGAAGGCTCATCCGTGGACGTTTCTTCCACATACAACAGTTATGAAGATGAAGTTGAATCAAAATTTTGGTTCAGTCCTGAACGCAGAAATCAGTGGAAGAATCCTTCACAACCTGAGGACCTGAGTGAAGACTGGCAGTACGCAGGTCGAGTTCAGGTCTTTGAGACGGCGAGAGGACGCTCCACTCTGAGAATCTCTGATCTGAGACAGAGCGATGCAGCCCAGTATCACTTCAAATTCAAAACACCACGCTTTGAATGGAGGAGTGATTTACCTGGAACAACTCTGACTGTCACAGGTACTGATGGTCATCCTGGAAATATTGATAATATTACAGCATTATCAATCAATCAGTGAGACTTTTCTCTTTGTAGGACAGTCATACAGGCAAAACAAAGTGCTTCAATACAGTATTGAAATTAATTAAAGCACTAAAATAAGAGTACTCATTAAAACTAAACCTAATGATAGTAATAATAATAATAATAATCTGAATAGTAGATAAAACGTAAATGAAAGTAACAGCACAAAGTAATAAAAATAAAAATATATAAAAATTATTCATTAAAAAAATATTTATTTATTTAGAAAAAAATGATGATGGCCATCTAGAAAAACAGTAAAATGACTAAAATGTATTAATAAATAGTTAATGAATAAATGTTCAATTAAAAGTCTGACTAAAAAAAAAAAGGTATTGAGTTTTCTTTTAAAAAACTATCAACCCCCTCTGCTGCCCTTTAGGTCATTATGAGTGATTTTAGGAATTTCGACAGGGTGTCTGACTGCATTTTGACTCATTTATATACAAGGAATAGTTGTCAATAGCTATAGATGCTCTTTGATTATTTATAATTAATTATTGGCCATTCATATTGATTGTTTCTTGTTCTTTTATCCAGGTCTGCAGGTGCAGGTGATCAGAAAAACAGTCCGTCCGTCTCATACCGAGGCGCAGCTGTTGTGTCAGAACAGCTGCAGTCCGCCTGGTCATTTTTCCTTCGTCTGGTTCAAGAACGGACAGAGAATTATGGCAGAGGAAACTTCTACATATACAGACAGTTTCTATCCCAGAGACAACATCTCCTGTGCTCTTAAAGGACACGAGGATGCCCGCTCTCTTTCGCTGAGTGAGTTTAAAACTGTGTGGTTAAATATATGCTAACTATTCAGGTTTACCCCAATAAACAATGTACAGACTCATATGGCTTCTCTCTCTGATAAATTGTCTTTAACTTATGAACTATCAACAATTATAACGTGTTATTTTCCATTATATTCTCATAATAAAGTTAATTAATGCTCATATCGTCACTCCAGATGCTCCCAAGGTTCCTTCTGTGTCAGTGAGTCCACCTGGTGAAATCACGGAGGGCAGCTCAGTGACGTTGACCTGTGACGCGAACACGGCAGCTAACTACACCTGGTACGAGAAAAACCTCAAACTGCTCAGTAAAAAACAGCAGCTTGTCTTCAGCTCCATCCAGATCTCTGACTCTGGAGAGTATTACTGCACAGCTGAGGACGAGCTCGGGGCGACAACATCTGAATCCATCTTTATCGATGTGAAATGTGAGTGAAACTTTTCTTTTGAAAGCAACACATAACTGCTAAGGTATCGTTATCGGCGCTCAGTATTGAGGACCAGGTATGCCCCAAATCATTAGCCATCCAGCATTATTTGCTTCTACATACCATTAACTTACACACTTAACACTACCGAAAATAATGTGCTAATAATTCTCATCCAGATGCTCCAGATTTTCCTACTTTGTTGTATTACAACTTGTATTTTAAATTGATTTTTGCAAGGCACTGTACTTCAGTTCATCAAGATTTAAATGTGGAGGCAAATCACAAAAACTTTTTTTTAATGCCAACACATAGTGAGTAATGAATATACAAGTAATCATTTGTGGTTGAACTACTCCTTTAAAATGCATCTGTTTACCAAAAGGACAGGCTTTGCAGATTATGTCGTTTTCAGTCTGTAGGCAGGTTTCCATTAACCCTCAAATAGCGCAAATTGAAGACCTTAATATAAATGATGCCTATTGTTAACACTTTAATTTTCGAAAAAGTTTTTATGCTCACTTGAGGTGGTATTTCAGGCGAGTCAGAAGTGCTGTATTTTGCAAAACTGCTATGTCAACACATGTTTTTGCTCTTATAAGTCACATGATGCCATGGCTATGTGCTCGTGGACTATCAGCTCCCAGAAATCCCTTGTACGTGGCTGCTCCCACGAAGTATGGCATCATAACACGCCTACGTCGCCTTCAATTAGAAATAAAGACGTCTAGTGCGGTGGCTGCAATAGAAATAAAGCTGCCAATTTTTTTGAACATCCATCACCATGGTTACTGGGATGTTATCACCAGAGAAGTCCTATAACATCACTCAGTGGAAACGCCGTCATCTCCAAATTGTTTTTTATTGACATTTCAAAAATATTGTTTTTAAGTTTTGTGCAAATCTGTTATTGAAACCTATCTATTGCCTGTGGCTGTATTTCACTGAGCAGCTCCACTGAAGAGCCAGTTTTAACCACTATTGGTGTTTATATTCACCACACTGTTGAGAGGATTCAAAGCATCATATTCAACACACTACAATTCATAAAAATGTAATTTTTTTTCCAGATGCTCCAGTTGTTCTCTCTGTGTCAGTGAGTCCCTCTGCTGAGATAGAGGAGGGCAGCTCAGTGACTCTGACCTGCAGCAGTGACGCTAACCCAGCAGCTAACTACACCTGGTACAAGGAGAACCAAACACTGGTTCAGGGACCAGACGGCATTCATCATGTCACCTCCATCAGGTCTGAGGACAGCGGGATCTACCACTGCAAGTCTGAGAATCCACATGGACAGATCAACTCTGCGTCTGTATTCATAGATGTTCAGTGTGAGTAGGAAAACTAACAAATC
>NW_024623889.1:0-3158 GCF_008729295.1 Plectropomus leopardus
AAAAAAAAAAAAAAAAAAAAAAAAAAAAAAAAAAAAAAAAAAATAGCCTGACATCTAAAGTTTTGAACCCTAATAAAAGTAGAGTGATACATTTTTTGACATTTCCCCCTAGCTTAAAAAAATTGAAATCTACAAAATCTTGCAATTTGTGTGACATTTCTTGCTGCGTTAGTAATTGCCTTTTTTCAACAGAGATCACACCACTTTTATTAGGGTTCAAAACTTTAGATGTCAGGCTATTTAAACCAAGACTAACTGAAAATAACATCCCTACTCCAGACACAGAAGAGCAGCGGTTTTCTAGAATAAAAATGATCGTTTTTGGTAAATCCATTTATAAATTTCAGGTAACTCCTTTGAAAGGTTTATAATGTTTTGGAGCTAAACCCTTCAAGTCGTCTTTAAGCGATGAGTCAGAGGAAGCAGAGATTTTTTGAAAGCAGTCCATATGAACACAATCTGCAAAATGACGAAAGTATTGGGACAGCACTGACCAGCACTAGGTGTCTTAAACCATGGACTCTTGTTCCTCACTGGGTCTCAGTCCGAGGCTGCAGTACAGCACAACATCACACAGGGCCTCACCATCAATAAATTCTGCATCTTAATACTATATCAATATAGAACAAAAATGTGTTATTTCAGGCTGGATAGTGTCATATTCATGTATTCTACATATGATAGGAATTTATAGTCACTCTTAAAATTTTCTAATCACACTTCTAGCACATTTTTCTTTTTGTAAAGCTGTCGCCGATTTACTTAAATATTTGTTATTACTGTATTAACTCTATCGGTTGGCCTATATTAAGATTTTCGTCACTTTCTCATTTCCACTCTTTTATATTCCCTCATTATCCCCCCTGTTTTCCCTCATCCCCTCTAACTGTTCAGTGATCAAATTTAAATGAGGTAATTGAAAGCTATTCTAGTATCTATATTACCTGGCTCCCTCACCCTGTAATTAATCACTTAGACCAATTAAAGAGCCTTTTTGGATGAACATGAACGTGTGACTGTTCTTTGTAGAGACTTCATCTCTCCGCCCAGATCTGCTTCGCAAAGAGGAAAAATAATGTACCGTGTGACTGCTGGTCTTAAAGAAACAGTGCGACACTTTTCGAAATACACTTATTTACTTTGTAACACAGCCGAGACCCTACACTCTTAGAAATAAAGGTTACAAAATAGTTCATCCTGTAGGGCTGAGGTTCTACCCAAAACCATTTGCTTCTGAACAACCCAAAAAAGGGTTCTTTAATGGTTCTTTGTAAGACTAAGAGAAGCACAAAGAACGTAAATCACGCTTATTGGAAGAGAGATCTATGGGTAATGTAGTCAATAACTATTTTTGGAACCCCCCTTGGTGGGTTCTTGATGAAATCCTTAGAATATAAAAGGGTTCTAGTGAGAAGATATGGGGTTCTGGTTGGAATAATTACATGATGGAAGGGTTCTCTGTAGAACCTCTCCAAGAGTGGAACCTTCCACAGATGCTGGGGTTCTAGATAGATCCCTCTGAAAGTATTCCAGTTGGATCCTTAATAAAAGGCTCCATAGGGTAACAAAAATGGTTCTCTTAAAGAAAAGGCCATAGAACTCTATATGGTTCTATTTAGCACCTTTACTTCTGAGAGTGTAGCAGAAAATGTTGGCACTTTACGTTTTTGCAAACCACAAATATGTTACGTAATAAATGAGCTGACTTTGTCTTGATGAGGTGCAGGTGACGGATGACGAGATGCTCGCCAGCTGACGACCCTCTCTGATTCACTGATGAAAAATAACTAGATGAAGACCATTTTTTAAGAAGTAAAACTGTCCAGTGGATATTCATATTTCTATATTTGAAATTATTGTACTAATTTAATATCATTTTAAAATGTTTTTAAAGTATTTTCTCACTTTGGATTTTTTTGTTTTATTTTCTCTCTCCGTTTTTTTGGATAAATTTTCAAATAATTTTTTTTTTTTACTTTTCACAGATTTCTTTCTAACTTCTGGGATATTTCTTCATTTGTTGCTCATTACCTTTTCTCATGTTTCTGAAAGAAAAAAAAATCTAAAAAAAACAGCCATTTGCCTAGGTGAAAGGAAATTAAAGCCCGTCCCATTTACACGCCTGTTGAGTTTAGTGATTTAGGAAAATAAAGGTTTGGACTATTAATTGAAGTTTTACAGTATGCCACTTAAGAAAATTGGATATAATATGTATAAAATGTGAGAAATTAACATGTCAGTAGTTTGCAGAAACGTACAATGTCCACATCATCTTTTTGTGACCGAGCTGTAACCAAAGCCTCCTTCTCAGATCTCGTCAGATGCAGGTCAGTCATCAGCTGCAGCGTCCTGGAGGAATATCCTCCTGCTGTTTGGGGTCACATGTCAGCTGGTGACTGACACAAAAACACGGACTGAAACGAGCGGCCATGATGTTATTATTTAACTTCACATCTTCCGTGACAACTTCTGAACTCTTCACAAGGTTTTCCTGTCGGGTGAGGTGAACCTGAGGGCGTCGCAGTCACCGCGCATCTTAAATCTTGCGTCGCATGAAGCAAGTTTCGATAAAGATAAGACACTCTGTTTCAAGGTGACCTGTTGCCATGGCAATTACTCTTCTCTGTGCTGTTGTCATGACGAGATAAGAGTCCATTCAGGAGGCCAGATGAGTGATGCTGGAGAGTCCAAACATTGAGCACTTTGATTTTTCCATTACTGTCTGCTTTGTTACTGGAGCATTGCCTCAGATTGGGCCATAATATTGATTTAATCCTCCGCTCTGTTACTGATCCCGTATTTTTTTTAGTTCAAGGTAATTGGACGTCTTTTCATGGCTGAGGAGCAGAGAAGGGGCTCAGCACACCGCTGTAATTAAGACAAGCTTGTTGGCCTGACATGAAGCCTGGATTTACGCAGGTACAGATGGATTTTTGATCTTTTTTCCTGTACAAATATCTGATCTTTTGGAAGGAAGGAAAGTATAGTAAGGAGAAGCTGTCTGTGTCCACAATACCGAGCAGGATTTGTAAGAAAGGGTCATTTTTATTGACATTTTCTGCGTTTAGAGTCAAGAAACAAAGACGTGGATGTTTTTAAACCTGATATTTTTAGAAAAGTACAGTTACCAATGAAAAAACTTACTAAAAAATGTATAT
>NW_024623890.1:0-4798 GCF_008729295.1 Plectropomus leopardus
ACACTCACATATATGCATATATATATATACACACACACACACACATACATAGAGACACACACTCTTCATGGACAAAAGTATGGGACACTTTCACATTAAACTTAGAGGAGCTTTCATGACATATTGAGTTGGTCCCCCCTTCACAGCTGTAACAGTTTGCACCCTTCTGGGAAGGCTTTCTACACGATTTTGGAGTGTCTCTATGGGAACTGTACCCATTCATCCAGATTTTATACACCTGTGGCAATGGGACTGAATTGATGAAAACACCTGAATTTAATGATGAAGAGGTGTGGCCTAATACTTTTGTCCATATATATATGTATACATATGTATACCTATATATTAAGTTTCATAGTCTTATCCATTAAAAACTCAAATGTAGCCAATTAAAATCACAACACAATATTTAATGCAAGTAATTTCCTTTTTTTAAAATGAAAGTCATGACTTGAAATATATTTGAAAATTGAATGCTGTGTTAAAGTTTTCACGTTTCACGTGACAATTGTTTCAATTTCTTTTACAATTCCTCGTTTTATAACTTAGACATTCCATCCGATATCATTGCATGTGAGATTCACATTGTTTGTTTGTTTGATTAACATTTTGTTAATCTTTGATGGGTTTTTTGAGAACCTATCAAAGGTTCTCAAAAAACCTATCAAAGTGAAATTTGCATTGATACCTCGTTAAATTTTGTAAAAGTCTTAATATCTTGTGCCTCCCTCTGCAGGTGAAAGGGAAAGCTGTGTTTGTGACAGGCTGTGATAGTGGATTTGGTCATGCACTTGCCAAACATCTACACAAGCTTGGCTTCACGGTCTTTGCTGGATGTCTCTTTAAGGTATGGATGAAACATGCAGTAACTACTCATCGACTGAAACAGTTTTAAAGAGGTACCAATGCAGCTTCACAGCCTGTAATGGCACTGTACAAAAGCAAGCAAAATATATTTACCACTTGTTGAAAAGTACATTAAATAATAGTATTTTCAAAAGCATTCAATTAGTGCAGTCCATGTTAATGTCAGCGGTTGGTGTAACTGAGCAGGTGTGTCACCCTTACAGGATAATGGTGGAGAGGGTGCAAAGGAGCTGGAAGAATTTCATTCAGATCGCATGAAGGTAGTCCAGCTGGATGTGTGTAGTGAAGAGCAGGTGAACCAGGCTGTAGAATACATCAAAGACAACCTGGAGGATTCAGAGAGAGGTAAATGACTCACATGTATTCACTCACATACAAGTATATAAAAGAAAGAATAATGTGTGTGTTCATTTAAATACCTCTTTAAATATCCCCAACAATCTGATCACATGATCCAGGTCTGTGGGCTGTGGTGAACAATGCTGGTGTGTCAACGTTTGGAGAAGTAGAGTTCACCTCCATTGACACCTACAAGCAGGTGTCAGAGGTCAATCTGTGGGGCACCATCAGGGTCACCAAAGCAGTTCTGCCGTTGATCCGCAGGGCCAAAGGTAAGCAGCTGGAAAGTAAACTGTACATTTGAACTTAGTGACATATAAACATGATTGAGTTCAATAATGTCCAAAGTGGCAGTGCGAAACTGCACCTTTTTAAGTAACTTCATTTTGTTACCAGATATTTTTCACATTACATTCCGGTCATTTTCTGTAACCGCATGTCCTCGTAAGGGTCGCGGGGGGGCTGGAGCCAATCCCAGCTGTCATCGGGCGGATTCCAATTTTCTAAAAGTACTGCAAGAATTCTTTAAAAAAAATTTTTTTGAAAGAAAGCAGTGCAACCAAACAATAAGTTGTGCTTGACAATGCTTAACAATGCAAACAAGCCTGGAATTGAAAGACCAATTAAAAAGTCTGAAATTAAACATGATGTCTCACGTGAAAAGGAATTTCTTAACACTGTTGCAAAATGCTAAAAATTAGGAAAACAGCAATAACAATTTACACTGACAAGTAAAACATAATAAAATGGTTAAAGGAAATAAAATAATATAATCAAGGTATGAATTAATGGAAGTGTAAAACCTCTATGCATAAACTAGAGGGGCAAAAGAAACACTAACATCTAACTAGGTTTGTGAGGAATAATACCATAAATGACTCACAAAGGGAGTTGGCATTGTGTTGAATAGTTGACCAATTTATTGCTTCACAGCAACAGTTGAACATTCACAATACTGATCTCTTTGTATGAAATATAACAAAATAGAGCTCATTAAAATAAAAGATAAACAAAAGAATGAGTCTCTGGGGAGTTGGGCTCTCCAACTCAGATAGTCCTTTAAAGCTGGGATTTCCAAGCGCTTCAGTCGTTCAGTGTTTGTGTCCTGAAGTGTGTTCAGTGTTCATAGATGCTACTACCCAAGTAGTGTTATGTGTGTGATCTTATCTGGAATCAGAGTGAATAATAAAGCAAATCTGACATCCTCTGCAAACCGGTCCTATGGCTGGCCACACTGTGTTCACAACTATCCAGTCTTTCTGGGCTGGGCTCACCATCACTAAATTCATTAGTAAATCGGGTACTTAAAATTTTTTTTTTAAATAAACCTACGCAAATAGTGCAGAATTGCAAGTTTTCCTGTTCTGTTTCTATCATGAGACCTCTCACTATCTTTTTCAAGGTATTTTACAATGTATATCTAAAAACTGAGGAAATCCATACACAAAAATGAACTAATTTGCCATATGTCACAACAATTTAAGCGTTTTAGCAACAAAAGACGTAAATTACTCATCGTGAATTGCAATAAGTCAAGGCATTTTAATAAATAAATGATTTATCTTTTTAAACCTGTGCATTCTTGATTATACTGACACTCTGTGGCTGTATAAGTTCATCAGAGTGACAGCCTCGGGGAAGAAACTGTTTCCGTGTCAGGTTGTTTTGGCGTGCAGTGACCTGTAACGCCTACCAGACGGGAGGAGTTTGAACAGTTTGTGTGTGGGGTGTGTGGGGTCTGCTGCGATGTTACCTGACCCCAGACCGGTATAAGTCCTGGATGGAGGGAAGGTTGGTCCCGATAATCCACTCTGCAGACCTGATTGTCCTTTGCAGTCTGTTCTGGTCCTGTTAGGTGGCAGATCCAAACCAGACAGTGATGGATGTTTAGAGAACAGCCTGGATGATGGTGGTGTAGAACAGGCTCAGCAGCTCCTGGAGCAGGTGGAAAATCCTGAGTTGTCCAGGAAGTACAGCCTCTGCTGGGCCTTTTTCCAGATAGATGGACACATTCTTCACCATCTAATATCGTCATATTGCACACCCCTAGTTGAATGCAGAGCTGAAGTCCACAAACAGGATCCTTGCGTACATCCCTGGGGAGTCGAGGTGTTGCAGGATGTAGTGCTGTCCCATGCTAACTGCATCGTCCAGCGACCTGTTTGCCCGGTAGACAAACTGTAGGGTGTCCAGCAGGGGGCCTGTGATGTCCTTCAGGTGGCTCAACACAAGTCTTGAAAGGATTTCATCACCACAGACGTCAGGGCGACTGGCCTGTCGTCATTTAATCTTGTGATCAAGGGTTTCTTGGGGACTGGGATAATGTTGGAGCATTTGAAGCAGAAAGGTACTTCACACAACTCCAGGGATCGGTTGAAGATCTGAGTGACGATGGGGGTCAACTGGTAAGCGCAGGCTGTCAGGCAGAAGGGGGGTGACACCGTCAGGTCCCGGAGCCTTCCTGGTCTTCTGTCTCTGAAAGAGCTGTTGCAATCCTCTTCACAGATCTGTAAAGCAGGAGGGGAATCGGGGGGAGAAGATTATTTTGGAGGGGATAATTGCATACTGAAATTCAACAACATTGATTTCTATGCATTTTTATTTTTTGTGCAGGGTCAGATAATTAGAAAAACTCACTTTCAGACCCCTAGGTCCCCAAACAGGACCCTACTGAGAAGTGCGTTAAAAATACTGTACAGTAATATGCTTTTCCAGGGTTTTTTGTTAAATCTTTTAAACAACTTCAGACCTATTCAACACTATCAAATATACATTAATTTTCAGAAATTTAACCCTTTTAACACCAGTTTCTTTACATAATGCCATTGTTTTTTAATAAGAAAAACACAAAAATGAATTAATTAAAACTAAAATAAAAAAAGGTATTTGGAATGTTTACTTTGAACCTTATCCATGACAGGTTTAACAGGCCACTTCCCAGAGAGGAGTGTGAATTGCAACTTAAAACACACAGACTACATCTGAAGGTTTAGCTCAGTTGGTAGAGCACATGCTCAGTCCTCAAGATCACTGGTTTGAATCCCTCTCAGGACACTTCTAAGAGTGTTTGAGGTTGTGATTTTGAACTTCATTGAGGACAGGTGAGTTTTAAAGACTACTGTCCAAACAAGAGTGTGAAACACAATATCGAAAACAGTGCCAGCAGAGCCATGAGGTTTGGCATAATGGATAAGATGGTTGGTTGGTGTCTCTGAGGTTGTGAGATCAAGCCTCATTTGGAATGGGTCACTTTTAAAGGTTGTTGGCCAAATGTGTCCAAAGCTAAATGGAACGTCCAAAATAATATAAATAACTGAAGTGTGGCTCAGGGAAAACACAGCTGGTTGGAGTCTCCTAGGTTAGCAGTTCGAGTCTCACAAGTCACATCTTTATGCAAAAGTAGTCAGTTGACTTTTGAAGACTGGTGTCTAATCACAGAGCCAAATCAAATGTTGAAAACAGACTAAATTGTCAGGAGATTTAGCTCAGTGAGTATAGCAGATGGCTAGTGTGCTTGAGGTTGATGGTTCAAGTCTTATCTGGGGCAGGTGACTTTTGAAGACTGGAGTCCAAGCACAGAGCTAAATGGAAC
>NW_024623891.1:0-3814 GCF_008729295.1 Plectropomus leopardus
ACACACACACACACACGCACACGCACGCACACACACACACACACACATGCACACACACGCACACACACACACACGCACACACACACACACGCACACACACACTCTCATATATCATAAAGAAACACAGAGATGGGGCGGAGCAGCAGATTGGGTAAAAACGTTTTCATATTGAACCTCTGTGATCTCGATATTTTATTCATGGTGTGAAATGAGAAACAGAAACAGTTTCCCGTCTCGCTCAACAGAATCCGTCAATTCTTTATGAAGTCTTCAGAGCTCGAATTGGATTTCAGATCGACGCTGCGGAAGGTCAATCACATTTATGAACCGGTGCAGACGCAGAGGAGTCCGGCCTGCTAACATCCACAAATCCGCTCCTTAAATTCAGCGCTGGTATCTGAGCGCCGTCTGAAAATGCTCCGCGTGTTGTAACGGCGCTCTGCTTCTCTGACTTAAATCCGTCCAGATATGATGATTTTGGGTAAACGGGAGATAAAAATAAACCCCTGCAGGTGTTCAGTTTGCCAGGAAGCTTCTCATCATTCTTTTTTTTATTCTGCAAATCTTTTAATCTGGAAACTAGTTTATGCTTAAATAAAATAAAGATTATTATTAAGATTAAAAATGTTGCTTTCCGAATAGTATCTTGTGTTTGATGTAAAATACCCTCACGTTACAAAATTGTCCTCACGATGAAAACGTCCACACGAAAAAAGTCTCTGCTTTCCAATAATGACTCACTTTCCTGCGCACTGAAAATGTCCACTATTTCCAAAATGTTCAAACGCTACATAAAAGGATTTCCCTGCTTTCCAAAAACTGCCTCACTTTAAGAAAATGTCTCTACTGTCTTTCTGAGAAAAAATCCATCTTTCCGAAATTCCTAATTCTCTTAAAATATTCTCACTTTCCAAAAATGTTCTGTCTCTCACAAAAGTCTCCACCAATGATACATACCGCTACTTTCCGAAACAATTACTTTCCAAAAAATGTGACTTTCAAACATGTCCTCACTATCTGAAAAATGTCTCTACCCTCCAAAACAATGTCCCTACCTTCCGAAAATGTCCACACTTTCAAAAAAATGTTCAAACACTCCGGAAATGTCACCACTCTTCAAAGATGTCCGCACTGTCCAAAAATGTTCCCACACTCAAATAATGTCCCCACGGTCCAGAAATTGTTCCCTATATGTGAGGACATGTCTCCGCTTATTTGAAAAATCAAATTTTTAACAGATTTTCATGACAATTCCTCTTTTTGCTGCACCTTTCCACAAAATGTCCCCACTTTCTGCAAATATCCAACTATTTCTTATAAAGGTTGTCCTCATTGTCGGACAAAAACTTTCTTTCTAAAGAAAATGTCCTAAAACTGTGTCAGCAGGAGACAGAAGACAGCGTCTTTGTTCAGAGCGTGTTGGGTGAGCGGCGTGTTCGAGATGAAACAGAAACAATAGAATCGCTGAAATGAGATGACGCCCTCGCACTGTAACATCTTCTTCTCCTAAAAAAACCTTCAAAAAGCCAAAGAAGTCGTCTCCTCAGATCCAGGAGCAGCCGATAAAGACCTCCGGTCTGCCTGCCAGGGAAATAAAACCATAAATTATTCCTTTGAAGGATCTTAATCTGATCTGAAAGCAGCCATCAGCGATCATTAACCCCGAGTGGAGAACGTCTTCAAAGCGTCTTATGTAACTGTATTTTCACGCCCCGAAAACCTCCGAAAAGGATCTCAAACAACCTCGTGACACACTTTCTGGACTCTGCGTTCACTTCTCAGATTCTGCTCGGAGAATTTTTGGTTTGGCTTTATTTTGAAGGATATAATAATGACTAATATGCTCACTTTGGCTTCTCGATGCTCATCGAGGAGCCTGAAGGTCCTAAATCAACCGGCCGCAGGCTCCGAAAGTCCTCTTTGTTCTCAAGGTTGACCCGGAAGTTTCTGAGCGTGATAAGAGCTGTTTGAATTCTCCTAAAATTTAGGAAATGAGCGTCAGTGCTTTCTTTATAATCTCCTGTAGCAGAGGAGACACCGAAACTTCAACACATCAACAGCGTGAGCTGAAATTTGATTTTAATTGACTAATCTGTGATATTTTTGAAGAGTTTGTCCTCATTCAGCCGATATAACGTGCGTGAAACAAAGTAAAAACGATGAAATAACGAAGATAATATCAGCAACAATAATTACAGTAAACTTAATTTAAAGCTCATTTTTTAAGATCCGCGTCAAAACGTGCTTTAAATATCACGTTTTTAAAAGAAAACAGATAAATACAATTAAGAAGAAAAACAGTTTGGTGCATAAAAAGACAAAAGAATAAAGATTTGTTTTCCATCATTTGAACATTGTAGTTTGATCACAGATCAATGACATCCGCCGTCGCTACAGAGCCGAGGAGAAGATGCAAGATTCAAGAGTCAAGATTCATTTTATGATCATTCAGCAAAGACTTCAGAGATGGACATGACGCAGGAATTTATTTCACCACAGAATAATAAAGCACATATTTCAGCGGTGTTGGTAGTTCAGCGGCCTGAGAGCAGATTCAGTCTTTTCCTAAATGCTGATCGGTTCTCCTTCACGCGTTTCCTCGTGATGTTTTCCGCAGAGGTGAGAGTGAGTACAGAGTGATTTACAGCTCAGAGTTTAAACGACGAGCTGCAGCGGCTGCAGGTTTTTTGTATTTCTCACACACGTTTACATTCATACACTGATGTACACGTTTCGATAAACAGTTAAAATTAAAGGAGGAATATTGGTGAAATATTCTCTTTTCATCAGACATGTAAACAGTTTTGTGTGAATGTTTTTTCAGATTGAGGACTTTAAGTATTTTGTGCACGTAAATGTTCATGTTGTTTCCTTGTTGAGCAGCAGGAAGTTTTTCGGGGCCGAGCTGCGACTCTTGAAACTCTGCTGCAGCCGCTCTGCAGGAGGAAGCAGCAGCGCTGAAGAAACGAGGCCGAACGCCAACATTAACGTCTGACAGCGTTAATGTGACGGAGGAGGAGGAGGAGGAGGAGGAGGACGCTGCAGGAGAGCTGCTCTCTTCATTAAAACCACATTTAGCTTCACCTGCTGCTTCGTTAGTGTGTGTGTGTGTGTGTGTGTGTGTGTGTGTGTGATAAAGGTAAAGCCAGCCAATCAGCTGCCAGCTGTCCTCTTTGCACCTGACATGAATCATCACAGAGACGAATCTGTTAGTTAACCTCATAAAACACACACACACACACACACACACACACACACAGAGAAATAAAACACACCACAGGAAGTTCAATCATCATCTGAAAGAGACAAAAACAGAGATAAACTGTCTGTTTTCTGAAAAGCACAAAAGTTTGTGTCAGTTTTTGTCTAGATTTTCTTCCTGATCTAAAGATCCAGAGTACACAGAGTGCAGAGCGGACAGTCTGACGGGGGACAGTCTGACGGGGGACAGTTTGTCGGGGACAGTCTGACGGGGGACAGTCTGACGGGGGACAGTTTGTCGGGGGACAGTTTGTCGGGGTCGGGGACAGTTTGTCGGGGACAGTTTGTCGGGGACAGTTTGTCGGGGACAGCTGAACGCTGGTTGTTTGCAGAGTTTTGTTGGACGGACAGTTGGACCATGAGAGAGCGTCTTTGATATGCAGATGTTTGCTTTGTTCTGCTGAGGACAGAAGTCAAACTAACGGAGAGTGAAAATCCCCCTCAGCTCGCTCAGCTGAGCTCAGCCTCAGGTCACTGCTGTTTAAATAAAACCGCTCGCTCGTTTAAGGAAACTCTTTCACTTCTCTCCGTCTGCGTCGACCCGTCTCCTCTG
>NW_024623892.1:0-2754 GCF_008729295.1 Plectropomus leopardus
ATTATTTTTAAGCCTTTTTGTCTCTCTTTTTCTTTTTCTAGCTTTGTTTGTTTGTTTGTTTTGTGTGCTTATTTTCAGGCAATTTTCTTGTACTTTTTACTAATTTCTTCCTCATTTCTGGGTCATTTCTTCTTAAGTCACTTATTGCCATCCTCCCATGTTTTTGAAAGAAATCAAGCCAGCACAAGGTACAAGGTAGATTTATTTGTCATTTTTCTTAAACATGGTTTAGGAAGAAACCCAGTTTTCTTGGGTTTGAAAGGGTTAACGAACAAAGAGGAAACATTCAGTGTGCTATTAACCCAATCAAGTTCATCCTGTTCCAGGTAACATGATCCGGTGAGGTACAAGTCACAGATGCGTACAGTTCCCCTCCTCATTTGTACAAATTTCATTCCTCTTAAGTGCCTTGAGCCTTTGCAGCAGTCCAGTTCCTGTGCGGCCGTGCTCTCTCCAGTTGTGCATTGCTCTGATACTGTCAGAGGCCTCATGTTTTGCTTTCATTTCACCACAAACACGGCGTTTGAGAGGAATGATGTCACCGCAAATCACCAGTTCCCTTCTTTACATACGTATCTGCAAATGTGTAAATAGCTTTTTTCATAGATTTGAAGGTGTAGACATGTTGAAGTAGAAATAGAAATATATTAGTGCCTAAATATAGTGGGAATTATTTTTGGTAAAGACACATAGCACTATTAGGCAAAAGAAAAAGACGGATCCCCAATGCAGGGAGGTTTATATACAGTCTGAGCTCTGCTTTATAACACAATTCAAAAGACGCACTGAGCTATGTTTTTCATTTAGAACCCCGACAGCCGGGGGAATTAGATTCTGAAACCCACCACTGCTCCACTGCTGTCAGCTATGAACACAATGTTCAAACCAGGAGTGGACTCAGTATTCATGAAGGTGCCATGCAGCTGGAATGGAGCTCTATAGAATGATACAGGCCATGTGAGCGTTTTATAAAGCAGAGTTCATGCAAAGTGTCAGACTCAACAACAAACAGGAGCTACATTTAGTCCACAGACGGTCCTCAACAGTCTGTCTGAAGTCTGCTGGATGCTTGTGCACTGTCAAATCTGAATTTGATCTTGCTTTTAATAAAAATTGAAAAAAAACGATTGCCTTGGAAAATGAAAGGAAAAATAGCTATGAATTTTAATATATGTTTACTTTAAGTTTAAAGCTTAAAAATTACTTATATTTGCTTAATTTTGTGAGGTTTTTGCAACTGAAAAAGTCTTGAAAAGTTCAATTAAATCAATCTTTCTAAGTTTGAGCTACTTCAGTAAACCAAGTTTACTGTGCTATATATCTGTATTCTGCTGGTTACAAACTAGTCAGTCATAGTTGCATTTTCTTCAACATGTTAACAAAACAGAACTTGCAGATCTTCTAACTTCATTATTGGCTAAATCCTCTTTGTGATGATCAAGTTAAGTCAGACAAATGTAGTTTACTGAAGTTGCTAACACTTAGAAATGACAACGTCATTTCACCTGTCATTTTTAAGCTGCAACAACTTCACAATAATAAGTAAATACAGCTAAATTTCAAGTAAACTTAATTAAATGTAATGTAAGCATATATTAAAAATTAATATATATTCACTTTACTTTTTCAAAGCATTCAATTTTTAAGATTATTTGAAGTTAAATCAACATATGTTACAGTGTAATGCAGCGGTGACAGAGATTATGTTCACATGACAGTGAGAGTTAACAGTGTGTGTTCTGTGTTTGGGAAAAAGTGAAGCCAGCTCACCTCTTTCTCTGCTGTGGGCTGGCAGCGCTCCACAAATCCAGCGCTGTAACACTGTTAGATGCTGACGAGGTGCAACATGGAAGAAAACGTGATTTTCTGAACCAAACTCACAAACAGTAGAATGTCCATTTGGGGGCTGCTGGGGTTGTTTTTGTTCATTTTAGAACCACTCTATTTGTGATTATTAAAACTCACTTCAAATATTACTGGAGACATTTGTGTTTTCTTTTTTCCTGCTGTGTGTGTGTGTGTGTGTGTGTGTGTGTGTGTGTGTGTAAGTGTAGCAGTAGAAGTAGTAGTAGTGTAGTAAGGACTCAGCATCTGCGTTGCCAGTCTTGTCATTTCATAATTTCTCTGCTATTTCCAATCCTCCTCGACTGCTCCAGAATGTCCCGCTGTTCGGGGAAATCCTATTCAGTATGAAAGTCCATCAAATATCCCACTGACAGCATCTTTGTTGATCTAAAGCCATAATCTATTAGTGGGAGTTAAGCCATTTCCGCTCTCTACGCTGAAAACAGCTTTCTTGTTCCTCTGTGGTCACTGTGCCAACTGGCAGTGAGTTCCTGGATAAAGAGCCTTTGAAACAAACAGCTCAGCGAGGTCATATATTGTAGTTTGGAGCAGAGCCAACACACTCTTTTATTTCATACACAGGAACATCCACTAAAGCTTGGGACACCTATTTCTTTCTTCTTCTTTTTTTGAACAATTTAAAATACACAAAATGACAAAGAAAACATAATATTTAGTGAGAGAAACAGAAAACCCAGTGGGTCTGTTAAAGCCTCCACCATAAAGTGTTAAAGTTTCACAGTATTAAAGGGAATGCAAACATTAACATACAGGAGATAATATGACAGCGTAAAAGTGATGGCAAGCTAATTTCAAAAATATATACTACGGCATAAAGTGCAGTAAAAAAAATAATCCAAAAATTATTTTAACAATAATTTAATAAATAATTAAATTACATTAAATTAA
>NW_024623893.1:0-1061 GCF_008729295.1 Plectropomus leopardus
CACACACACACACATATATATATACATTTATGGTAGCTAAAGATGAATTGATTTCAGCTTTGCTTCTGTAATGTAAGAAAATGTGATTCAGTGAGTAGACGTGAAATGTGCCTTTTAAGATTATTACCTCGGCCAGAGTTGTTTAAAATAAAACAAACATTTTGAGACACTCTCTGTGTGACACACACAACTATTTTAGTTGTGTTTATTAATGTGGCCGTGTTTGTCAGGTCAGCAGCCGCGTCCCTGTGGTCCCTGACTTAAGATCTGGGACAAAGAAAATGGGTTTACAGATTTCTACTTCTGTGTCTCGTGTCCCTGGACAACAATCATCAGACCTATATGATAAAGTGCAGGAGATTTTGAGGCATTCACAAGTTTATATCCTTATCACAGAGGCCTTTAACACTTTACAAGGAAACTGCATTTACCTCCAACTTTAGTAACTATGTAAAATATGTGGTGACTCTATTTTTGATCATAATACAGCATCACAAGGCAGAGCTTTAAGAGTGTGATAAACACACATTAACATTATAAAACACTGGGAAAAGATAGAAGTGAAAGTTTATGCTCACCCTTTAAGTCCTAAGTTCTCTCCAAAAAAACATTATGTCCCTGAAAATGGTCTAAATGGTCTGTAGTTCTTTTGTCTTTTGTAAGTGGAGAAACTACAAACTACCAAGGTGGAATATTACTTCAAGGACACACAGAAAAGTATAATAATGGTAAAAACAANCACACACACACACATATATATATACATTTATGGTAGCTAAAGATGAATTGATTTCAGCTTTGCTTCTGTAATGTAAGAAAATGTGATTCAGTGAGTAGACGTGAAATGTGCCTTTTAAGATTATTACCTCGGCCAGAGTTGTTTAAAATAAAACAAACATTTTGAGACACTCTCTGTGTGACACACACAACTATTTTAGTTGTGTTTATTAATGTGGCCGTGTTTGTCAGGTCAGCAGCCGCGTCCCTGTGGTCCCTGACTTAAGATCTGGGACAAAGAAAATGGGTTTACAGATTTCTACTTCTGTGTCTCGTGTCCCTGG
>NW_024623894.1:0-2190 GCF_008729295.1 Plectropomus leopardus
CTGTGATTGATCTTTAATGTCCAGATTCCCAGTGGACACCAAAAGAGGACAGTGCTGCGTCTGTCTCAGGACGTCAAAGGAAACTCCTTCATTAAAGGTGACACAGATTATTATTTGATAAGTTCAACATTATTATTTATTTATTTATTTTTGATAATTGTATCCATGATGTCTCTGCATATCACGTATATGTTACACAGAGTTCCCCTGGAAAAGTTATGGACTTTCACAAACACATTTTTCACTCCTGATAAAGTCATGCAGTTTTGTTTTGTGTAAAAATTCTGGTCAAATGTGAAAAGAAAGAAAAATTCTTAATTTTTATTGATACTTGAAAAGTCATGGAAAAGTTTTGAAATCGTATCCATTGAAATGTGTGGGAAGCTTGGTATTTTTGGGTTACTATGTTGAAAGAACATTGAATCAAACAAAACTTTGTTAATTTGAGGAAAATGTTGGCTTCAAAAAGCTTTTCATGACGCTTTCCAGCAGGAATTGCAGCGACGTCTCGATAAAAATAGTGGGAAAAAAACCCAGAGTGTTTTTGTTGTTAGTGCGTCTCTGCAGGGTGTTTACACCGTCCAGCGATCTGCTCGGCTGTAGTGTATCTGCAGTGTGTTGATGTGTGTGTGTGCTCCATGTTTCAGACCTGCGGTGGGTCCAGGTGAACAGCTCTGAGGAGGCCTACAGAGTGATGAAGATCGGGAAGAAGAACCAGAGTTTCTCTGCCACCAGACTGAACCAGCTGTCCAGCAGGAGGTCAGCTGTTTATTACACATCCCAGTTCAATATCTTATCTTCAGTATAAAAATAAATATGATCTGGTTCAGCAGTTTCTGTGTGAGAGCAGAGGCGTCATCAGCGTGTTTGTGTGTCTGCAGCCACAGCATCTTCTCCATCAGGATCCTCCGAGTGGACGACGTCGGAGTTCCCAGGGTCCTCAGCATCAGCGAGTAAGACTGACGCTTTACTGACACGGTACATGAGCTCACAGTGTCCTCACAGCAGTGTTCGGTGTGAATAATAACTTTCTGACTGTTAGGTTGTCTCTGTGCGACCTGGCCGGCTCTGAGCGATGCTCTCGGACTCACAACACCGGAGAGCGACTGAAGGAAGCGGGAAACATCAACAGCTCGCTGCTGACGCTCGGGAAGTGCATCAGCGCCATGAGACTCAACCAGCACGCCAAGTACGACATCGCCGCCTGTCTGTGATGTTTGAGAAGATGTTCGAGGCACCGAGGTGACGCATCTGATCTGCTTCTCTGCAGGTTCCAGCACCACGTTCCCTTCAGGGAGTCCAAGCTCACACACTTCCTGCAGTTCTTCTTCTGTGGTGCCGGCCGCGTCTCCATGGTGGTTAACATCAATCAGAACGCCTCGTGCTTCGATGAGACGCTCAACGTCCTCAAGTTCTCCGCTCTTGCCCAAAAGGTCAGCACACACTGTAGTTCAAAGTTTGTGATTTAAATTTTAATATTTTTATAGTTTGTGTACAGCAGAGTCCATACAGTCATGAAAAACAATCCAGCAATATTCATGCTTGGAAAAGTTTTGAAATACTTAATATACCCTAAAAGTTTGGAAAAGTCATGGAAATCTGTTTCACAAATGCATGAGGTGTTCAAGGACCATCAAAAATTTTCTATAAAAATTACGAAAACAATTTAATAATAATAATAATAATAATAATAATAATAATAACGTTTATCTTAGTGCGAGTCGCTGTGTTTGATGTTTGATGACGAGGGCTGAACCTCTCTCTGTCCAGGTGGTGGTGTTGAACTCCAGACCGGCGGCGATGGACGACGCCCCCCACAGGTCCGCCATGGAGCTGTCGATGATCATCGACGAGGCCGACCGGCGCAGAAACGTGTCGGGGCGCGGCAGGAAAAGCTCGCTGGTTGCCTGGGAGACAACCCTGGAGGACGTGCTGGAGGATGAGGACGGTGAAGAGTGGGGGGAGGAGGAGGAGGAGGATGAAGAGGAAGAGGAGGAGAGTGTGATGGAGGGAACAGTGCTGGAGGCAGGAGAGGAAGACGAGGAGGAAGGAGACCTGACCATGGAGGTGGAAGAGAAGGTAACAGGATTGTTTTTCTTTTTGAAAGATGATTAAATAAAACTGAAAAAATGTTGAGCTCAACTGTGTGTGTGTGTGTGTGTGTGTGTGTGTGTGTGTGTGTGTGTGTGT
>NW_024623895.1:0-4658 GCF_008729295.1 Plectropomus leopardus
AGTATGATGTAACATGTGAGAGCAAATATGAATTGTTTCCTAAACGGCCTCTCATATTTCTCCGCAGCCAGTCTCTTTCTGTTGTGTCAGGTGTCACGACTTTTCTTTTCGGCATGTCTGTAAATGTTACAAGAGCTGGTTTGACAGACTGTTTACCATGCTGTGGAAAGTCGAGGCTATGCCCGCAAAAAACACAAGAGAAAAGAAAAAAAAAGAAGGCAATGCCCGCTACAAACCATTTGATCCTTTTTTGACCCCTCAGAGCGTTGATTTGCTAGGAGTAGGGTAAAATATCAGGATACGCCAATCAAAGGCAGCGGAGGGCGGGTCCTGTCCATCATGCCCATCCAAAGTGCCCATCATGCCTGGCAGCTATCAACGCGAGACCTTGGCACGGTCACGCGGGGGTGTGTCATTTTGTTTTGAACGCAAGGCGGCAGCAGGTCTGACGGGTTGGTTGGCGGTTGATGCTCTCTCTGCATATCATTGCCCATGCGGATACAATGGAGACAATTGAGCCTCCTGTTAGTGGTAAGTAAAATTACGTATATGAAGGAGTTAGCTTACATTGGATTTTAGGTTTATGTAGCATTTTTTAAAGTGATAGTTAGCTTAATGCTAAAGGGTACACATGAAAACAAGTGAGAAATGTGGTTATTCTCAGTTTTCCTCAGCAGAATTGTGCATATGAAATTGCACTTGCCTAACAGATAACCTGTAAAAATGATTTAAAAAAAAAAAAAAGATGGTTAGCATTTATACTGCATGTCTATTGGTCATATTGTTCAGCTGAGAAATGATAGGTTTTTCACTTCAGAACACGACAGGAAATTTGCAGTGGTGCAGTGGAGTGAAGGGGAGGATTCTGGGAAGCTCAGTGAAGTAAAGACTGACAATATACGGGGGTATGACGATTCCAAGATGGACCAGCATGGGTATCCCATTTCCACCTACTCAGCCGTCATTGAATGGCGCCATGGGAAGAAACAGCGTGGAGGGTGGCCCCACTACCGGGGCACTGTTATTTTTGTCAGTGGTAAGTAAATGCCGCTATGGTTCAACGTGAAGATTGTCCTCTCTACATAACTTGAAAACAGGTGACTAAAGTTAGACAGGGAAAATGTTTACCTGTCTGAATTTGTGTGCTTACTTTCCTTGCCAGGTGGGTAAATGTTTTGCAGGATACATGATGATTAATTACAGTATTATTGGTGGGAAAGTCATGTCAAAATATGAGCCCTATTTAAATGAGCCAACTATTGATTTAAAAAGTTACGCATATTATTTAAAACAGTTTTGTCACCATTTTATCATGTGTAAGTTACTGCTCTACAAAATGCTTATCTACATAACCCCCCTCGTCTCCAAGTGAATGCATGAACGACACTATAACACAGTAATCTCATGATGTTAATGTCTGCAGTGTTTCTGCACAAATAACTTGACACAAATTGGAACATAAACCCCTGTCTGAGATTTTTTTTATAGCTGTTTTAGTACATAAAGTTTATTAAACATTAACCAAAGTTTCATATGGATTGGGAATATATATGTAGTAAAATAGTAATTAGTATTTTTTGCAAAGCCGACTGTGTGAACCACAGCTCTACACAACACATATGCCCAACATGCCCATCATGCATGTTTGTTTGACACTGACAATGTCATAACATAACATGGTGATACAAAAACTGCTCACAAGTATTAAGCAGTTTGTCATTAAGTCTGTTTGTTTGTATTCTTTCTTCTTTTGTTCTCTAGCTACTCGTTATGAGGCAACCCGTAAACTTAACTACTGCTGAAGGAAAATGAACCTGCAGAACTGACCAAGAGGGTATCAGTCCGTCCTCAAAAATATCAGGATGATTCAGATGACTCGGATCCAGATGAGACTCAGATTCTTACTCAGCCATTGCAAGTCAAGGTGACATCTATTTGCTTTTAACTATTTTGAGGTCACCATATTTTTCGGTGGTGTCATGTAAATAGAATGTCAGATCTTCTTTTCTCTCTCTCTCTCTCTCTCCCTCTCTCTCTCTCTCTCTCTGTATACCATGAAGTCAAAGGCTCTCCCAAGGAAAGACCCTGCAGAGGAATTCCTGGCAATGTACAGTGATTCACCGCCTTCAGTCATTCATCGTGCTAAAAGTCTGACAAAGACAGTGGCTGAATTAAACCAGGAGATCCAAGATCTGAAAAAAGAGAATGGTAATTTGAGGGAGTTGCTTGTCCAAGGTATCACTTCTTATCACTTTAACAATTAGACAACCAAAACACCTTAGCCATACTTTATATTGTACTAAATAATGATGTACCATTTTTGTTTGTCATCTTCTGTGTATAGATGTGCCTGAACTCCTAAAGACCATGAAGAATGTGATTGATTTGGCTGAAACTGCTAAGAGATCCAGTTTGGAGCTGAGCACACCACCACTGCCCCCCCAAAGTTCTCTGCTGTCCAGGCCCGGTTCATCATCTGCAGATTCACTGGTGTCACCATCCAGCTCCACATCAGAATTTGTTATTCCATCAACAAGGGACTCCCAGTCGTCCAATTGATTTTTAAAGAATAAAGAAATCTACTTCATCATCTACTGCTTCTCAGATGTACACAAATGAGTATGGATGATCTCATTTTTGTTTTAATGTCTTAAATCAAGTCAAATTATATTTAAACCCTAAATACTCACTATGTCTCCTTGTTTAAACAGGTGGAGATCCATCCTGGGACTGGAGTCATGATAGAGAAACTGGCGTGGGCCTACGCAGTTAATGCAAATTCAGCCACAGTATTTGTGAGGCATCTGCTGACTGCAGTCTTCCCAATGGAGATACTGCTAGTGAGCAATCTTCGTGGGGGGAAACGACGCAGAGGAGATGCTCGTCTACCTCTGGACAAAACTAAACTGGATGCCATCTACAGTAAGTTTTCAACCTGGTATGTGTTTTGGCAATAGTCCATGCTTAAATTTTTACTGATTTCATACACCATACCAGCATTCTACAGTGTCAGACTTAAGTGTCAGTTGTGTTAAATTCTGAGACACATGGAGAACATACAATATCTACCCAACATTACATTAATATAATGTAATGATGCTTTTTTTAATTGGTTACTTTCAGATTAATAATTGTACTGTTATTCTTTTCCATTTTCCCCTATCGTGTTCATAGGTGCAACGCTTGAGAGGTGGCCTGGGACCCAGCCCTCCAGCATTGGCAGCACAATCAATGCCAAGATCACAGAGCTCCGTGCCAAAAGTAAAAGTGTTTCTGTTACGACACCCCCTTAAAATACTGTTCACAACACCACAAACATGATCCACCTGGTAGTAACTGTTACTGTTAGAGTGTCACATTTTTAGCCAGGTTTTACCTGTTAGAGGGAAATTGTGGGCAGGTTTTTATCCCTTACTAGTTTTGCCCATGTTGATGTTCATTGTAATATCAGTTCACTGCAAATAAATTCCATCAAGTTAAAAGTTTGTCTAACAGCCATTTTTTCAGCATTACAGATATTGAAAGATTGCATTTATAGACTGCAGTTATGTAGCTGGGGTGGTAGAAAGTAGTATTGCAGTAGTAAAGGGAAAAAATAAGTTTTGTCACTTTCATATGTGAGTCACATGTTTCTTATGATGGAAATATATATGAAGTTTTATGAAATCATTCATAAAAAAGCAATTTTTATAATATATTGCAAATTTCATAGGCTGACATTTAAGAATTCTTATACAAAAAACATAAGGAAAACATAGTTTACCAAGGCATTACATTCCCATAGCATACAAAAAATCTATATGTTATGATATATATTCCTATATCTTTTTATACAGATTTTTATTAGATGCCATTTAATAAACTTATATAAAATGTATAAAGACAGCATAGTTCACCTGCAAAAAATATTCACTTTTCATACAGAAAGCCTACATATAGTGGCATTTATTCATATATATAAAGTATATGTCTTTAAACAGACCTAGTAAAAAAACTGCAAAAATTATATGAAACATGTATGAAAAACATACGTTGACATGTGCTTTCCTTATGTTCTACATATATAGTTTTCACATGATTCTTATATAATTCTTTTTATTATCTTGTATGAAAAGAATGCAAAAGTGGCCACTTTCAGGAGTAAATCATATACTATACATGAAACATATGATACATGAAACATAAAATGAAGGCGATGGATTTTTTTTATAAGTTTCTTCTATTTCTTTTCCGTATGGCGGTCAACTTGTTTTGCAGGTCCTTGTTATGTTGTTTTTTTCCCGCTTGGCCAAATGATGGAATTTGAATGTCGGGCAAAGGCTGAAGGAGGCTTTCATAGTTTCTGCAAATCATGCTGTCTTGTGCTTGACTTGTTGGTCTAGGGTTATGATTCTGGCTTTAGGTGTGAAAGGTCCTGGGTTCATCTCCTGGAACAGCCCAAGGCACGGTTTTCTGGAAACTGCTTGTTGAGTAAAAAAAAGTGCAGAAACAAATGGACTCTTCTGGATTTTGATGTTGTGTGTCTCAGAGTTATATGGTTGAACTCTCAGAGAAAGCTCAACAGGAACAGCCGGTAGATGGGAGCTGAACAGATGCAGAACAATGCAGTTGAAGAGCTGTGCACTCAAACATTGCCATTGAAGTTCACAACCTCATAA
>NW_024623896.1:0-7303 GCF_008729295.1 Plectropomus leopardus
ATTTTTTTTTATTTTTTTTACTTTGGTTCAAAATAATGGCTCACCCTCCATGGGGTTCTCAAATTAACTAAAATCACTTTCCCACTCAAAATCATATCATGCTGCCATGACAGGTACCACCTGATGTTGCCTGGACATGAAAGGTGGCTTTTGGCGCTGAGATCCTGAGCTGTCTATGCAAAAGCAATGGTATTTGACAACTACAGAGAGAAAAATAGAATGTTTTTAAGGATTTACAGCACCACTACCATACAAGAAAAGAGCTGAAATGAAATTTGATGCCATGTAACGGTCAGTAGGGGAATTAAAATGGGGGGTCTTACCTCATTTTACTCATCAAATTACCTTTTTGGTAGTGTCCCCCCTACACAGGTGTCCCCAGGATCACATGATCACACACACACACACACACACACACACACACACACACACACAGACACACTAAACAATACTGCAGCTGGAAATACATCAAGGCTCAGACAGATTAAATTGGTAATGTTAAGGTTGTTCCCAACCTCCAAACCTTGGATTCGTTATTAAAAGTGATAATGCTTGGTGTGAGCCAGGTCTTTAAGTGACCTTTGAAAATCAGAGGTGTAAAGGCTACATGGTGACTCATATAGCATCTGAGAGACTTTCTCTGGCTGTCTAATTGTGATTACAACACCCAGGATCATCACATAGACAGACTTGATGCCAGAAGGGGGCATGTTTACACAGCTGCCACTGCTGGTTTGACAGTCAAACATGGTGTGTGTAGCCCAGAACATACTAGTTTTCAAACACACTATGTCCTCGGGGCCAGGCAAATCCTTCGTTCCTGTAGCATGGACTGGACGTTGGATCACTGAGCTATTTCAACTGGGCTGATTTGACTACTGAGAGCCAGTGAGCAGAGGGGTTGGTGTGGGGTCAGAGCCAAAGCAGCAGAGCTAATGTGGCTTGCTGTGGTAGAACAGAGGCCAAAGGGCCATGTTACATCTAACCCGAGTGTGTGTCTGTGCCTGCTCGTGTGTGTACTCTCGCAGGCACAAGCCACCACGGCGAGGGCTTGTTTGCAGACTGTGTATCCATACGGCGGGGAGAAAGAAACAGACAGTTGCCCGCCACCAACCGCCACATACCCCACATCCAAGCTGTCAGCCATCCCCAGCCAAGAGAGGAGGAAAATAGAGATGCAGGGGCAGCTTTATTTTGTGTGCACAAACTGTTAGAAAACACTCAGACACCAGACATTGTGTAGAGGAACTTGCAAGCATTTTTTAAGGAAACTCAAGACGACAAATGAGACAGAATAAATCATAAAAATGAGCTAAGGTGAATCTTAACCTTGTGATGTATTTGCTTCTACTAATGTATATGTATACTACTGCAATCAGCACATGTTTGCTTGTGCACTTTGGGTGTACCTATGATTAAGAATGTATCCTCTGGGTGGAAGGTCGGGCCAAATCATACCTAATGGACACTAGATTATCTTCTGAGAAATATTTTGCCATAGAACGCTTGTCTGGTAAAACCATCCTGATGATGTGAGCTCCACATTCTGCTTCGCTCTCTGTATCAGTCTGAACTCGTTGCCGAGAGAGTTTTATCGTTTAGTTAAAATGTATTCCATGACAGGATTCCAGATTCTCACAAATTTATCAGATTTAATGGCTAAACAAATGTAAATCTCAAGTCTCTCAAGTTTCTCAAGTTCTTTGTAATATCATTTTAACAATAGTCTGCTACCCAATATTTTGAGAAGTTATTTAGGTTATATTTAATATTATATTACCTCGATAGAGAGAAAAACAAGAAAAACATTGTTTACATATCTAAGTGAAACTTGCAGACATGGAACAAAATAATGACTGGCAAGGATGAAAGCTAAAAGCTTTATTTTTCTCTAAAAAAAGAGAAACAACATAATCAAACATGTGTCATTTTTTTTTTCTAGCAACTCTGATTAAACAAAAAGCAATTAATACTTGAAATGTATTCATTTGGGACTTTCCCATTATAGCACATCATCAAGTCATACAACTGATAGCATATAGCAATTAAGACTGACTGTTGTAAACAGCAATGAAAAAAAAAAGAAAAACACTAATCTAACAGTTTCAACATCCTTTTATATTCCTTTGCACTTTCTCTCAGTAATTACAATTGGAACAAATGAACACAGTTTGAGTTTGTCGCTGTGATCCTTGCATGCAGGTCTTTGGCAGTGTGAGCACTTACTTTTCAATCATCCACGAATCAGCAGATCTGACAACTCTTCCTTTTTACTTGACCCAAAGAGACATTCTCCTGGAGTTGGGTCATGGCTGGGTTCTGAAAATTTAATCCACACCCGATTGATGCCTCTTTGATGTTCTTGTGGAGCTGTGGTTTGTCTATCAGGCCCCTCCTCATGTACGGCATGACAAGCTCTTTGGGCAGTTCCTTGATCACCAGCCACTGTGCACGGGTCACAGCCTGCATGTAATCAGGTCGTAGTGTGGTGAGGGTGGTGAAGGCTTTCAGGGTGGCAACATCCAGCATGTTGTGCCAAGCACCATGGGCCATCCCTGTGCCTTTCCAACACGTTCCCATCCCAACTCGTCACATGGTGTCACTCTGTCAGTGACCTTCTATGTCTACTTATGACATTTTAGGTATCCTTCTGCATCATCTGTTTATGCTCAGGGATGCCCTTACCATGATGTCAACAAATGCACATAGTGGGATGACACAGCATGTTGTTATGATTACACAACATGAGGCAAGACAGCATTATTTGTGTAGCATATTTCATACAACAGGGCACAACAAGCTCACACCATTAGCAACCAACATGGACATGGAGGATTAGGTAACAAAGTCATGGCTGGTTAGGTTTAGGCACATGGTAAGGTGTAGGAAAAAAATAACACACATCCACATGGGAAGTGAATTCCGGACTTCAGAATGAAAGTCAGTTGTTGGGACTCCTCCACCTTCCCCTCTCACCCCACCCTATAAGTGCACTTGTGTTCCTATGTTCCATCGTCACCGGCAGCATTGTTACCTGACACTGGCCTTCCAAGTTTCATGCGCATGTGACTGGTTCCATGAGTCCATGTTCTCAGGTAATGCTTCCCTTGCACGGCTCATGTGAATGCACCTCCGCTGGTGTATAATAGCAAGGGCTGTCTGGCGACATTCTCAGGTGATGCAGTCCAGCGGCATTGCGGGAGAAGTAGAAGGTGGCTTTTGGCATCCCGCTCATACACTGAAAGCACTGACAGAGCGGACGTATTTGACGAGTTTGAAATGAGAACAGGTTGACCTTTCTTTTGCAGCCTTCTTTTCGTTGTGGATCAGTGGATTATTTCTGCGTTTATTACTCAGATTCTATAATTTATTATCAGTGGAGAGGAGAGGGTGGAGACATGTAAAATGAGTGAGAAAAAATGGATGGAGGCAAAACACACACACACACACACACACACACACACACACACACAGAGTAGTAGACATCTCTGCCATTCACTGGCACTCAGCATCAGGCTGTTCCCATGTACTGACAAACGTCAGCCTCCTCGATGCACGCACAATGCTGGTTGTGGAGATAATAACCTCCCTCTATCGTTCTCTCCTGCCCAGGCATCAATGGAGGTGTGTGTTATTGTGTGGCTACCGCATATTAGTACTCTGTGTGTTCATTCACTTGTGTGTGTCTGGTCACCTCAGGCCCACTCAGCCTCCAGACGGAGCAGCAGTGTCCCTTCAGCCGAAGCCCCAGGTCCAGATTGGTCTCTGTGGAAATGCAGAGCTTTTGGGTCCTGCTGCTCACCCATACCCTCACCCCCCCTCATCAAACACACCCAACCCGTTACTGAGTAGCATCAAGGCTCTCTCACTCCTTACTTCATACTACTAGCACAGGCAGATCCCTCTACTGACTCACACTGAGCATAAACTTTGTTGGCCAGTCAGGACATGCCTACCCTAATCTGTCCAGACCCCAAATGGAGGCAGGTTGCTGTGTCCAGCATCCTATAGCCTCTTTAGCAAACAATGTAGAAATTACAGAGCCTCTAGGTAAAGGCCTCCGTCTGTGCTGACAGAACTAGGGCTACAACATCATAACCTTTGTTGTATCGCACACAGGCTTCGCCCTTTACTGGATTCCTTGGGTACAGTGAGTGGAACCTAATTAATAAACACCCTTTCATGACATAATATTGACCCAGCCACACTGATTATGAACGGATAAAGGTTAGTCGCTGTAGTCTCCCTACTTCCTTATAACCTAGGCTGCCACAGTGGAGAAGTAGGGGGCCCCAGCCAAACCAGGTAGTGAGAAACCTAACAGGGTGGAGCTTTGGCCTTACCTTGCATGGGTGAAAAGACCAGAATAAACACCCTGAATGCCAACCATTTCCCATGTTAACACGTAAACATGTTGCTGAGTCATGCCTGGAGAGGAGTCAGTGAGCTGCTCGCTGTCGCTAAAAAGAACAAGATGTCGAAAGCAGAAACTACGACTACTCTACTTCCCTATATATTGTGGGATCCAAACACATTGGGGCACATATTGTTTGACCAGCTATGTTCCTGGTTTGTCAGTGTGCTAATGAGTGTTTGTGATTACAGTGGAGAGAGTATTACCCATAGAGTCCAGTAGAGAGCAGAGCCTTTGTGAAATAGAGCAAAACATTTAATAGGAACAAGCCAAGATTTACCTAAATTGGAGCATTTTTTTTAGCCTCCTGTATGACATCTATGTTGACATAGTGTGGACATTGGTTGGTAATGTTGGCAAGTTTCTCAAGACACCACTATTTTTGTGCTGCCTCAAAAAATACAGGCCACAGACACAGCAGTAATTATTTCAGGACCCCCCCCCCCCTTCCCTTCTTTGTGAGCTCGACTGTGTGTTCACTGTGATGGATTACGAAACAAGTCTGCTAATTGATTTTCAACCCTATAGTAATAAATGGAAACAAATGCCTGTCTGGAAAGAATAATTACAATCAAAAATGTGATAGACAATATTACAATCTGCTGAATGTCATGGTGTAAATGTATTTAACCTGCCACCTTTCCCACTGACCACTATATAAAAGGATAACTGAATGCTTCAAGGTTGAATGATCTGGGATAAGTCAATAAACTTTTCAGATTTTTGGCCCAGATCGGAATTTATAGAGAACATAATGAAAAAAGTTGATTTATAATGAGCAATAATTACTCCCAACTACAAACACGATTATAAAAATGAATATTTATAAACAAGCGGCAACACATGCCATTTATAGGATCTCTCACCCTTTCCCTCTTCTAATTGCCTTTTAGTTCGTGCAATCTGTTCTTGTTCAGTAATGCCTTTTTCAAGCTAAATATGAATATGAATATTTACGCTACAGTAACTCACCAGTCCCTGTGGTGCTCACACGCTACTGTTGGTCGCCTTCCATGTCGCTACGGCTGATTTTCTGGTTCACTGAGGGCGAGGCAAGGACGAGCGAACATACGGCAACTTTCAGTCTTAGAGTCTGGATGAACCTGGCTCCCTGCCATTCTGCAGATTTTCATGTTATTCCCTTCCCCATCCTCGTCCTCCAGATCTGCTTTGAATTCTTTCTCTGTCATCACCGCAACCTTTGATGCGCCACTGATGAGTAAATTCAGAGACGTTGGCTGAGAGCGACAAAACCTTGAGAAGACTCCAAAAGAAATGATAAAACATCGTTCACCTTCCAAAATATTCATGTTGCCTTTCTTCACAGTTTCTTACATGGAACAAGCTTGTCATCAATGCTTTGGCACTTCCAAGAGTCAAAAGGCAAAGTTTTAAGGCCCTTGAAGTGGAAAGTGTTTATGGTTATTACGTTGGTTTTCTTGAAAGAAAGAGTGCACTGCTAAGTTAAGGCTACAAGGAAATGCAACCCTGTGAAAGCATCTTATTTATCTTAGTTTGGCAAAGATGCTTGACAATGCACCTTATGAGAATACGATCAATGAAAAGGTCTGAGACCAAAGCCCTGTCAGTTCCAATAAAGCCACTGTATATTTATATAGTAGTATTGAGAAGGAGTACTGCAGAACTTTGAAACTCAGTCTTTGAAGCCATGAAAAGAGTTTGGCATAAACATTTTCATCACATAAACTTCCAACATGGTCTCATCCCAAGTCATCCAACATTGCCTCTTTGTCTGTCGACATTTATCTACATATTATGCTCTAGCTGTTCTCATGTGTCTGCTGCTGATGTTCTTGGATGTGGCAACCAACACCAAGATGTCAACAAATGCACATGGTTTTAAATAGACATCATGGGCTGGCACTACAAAACGACAATAACACATGGCGCAGAGTTGAAAGTTCTGGGTTTGTAAACTTGCGCCGCTCACCCACGTATCATATCGCCACTCCAGGTAACATCTGGCTACCAGGCAAGGTATCATAAAATCATGAAAGGTTCTGTCAGGCCACATGACAAACTGACGCGCCTGGTGGCGTATCATACTGCCACAAACGGTGGCTTTTAGCAGCAGTATATTACACAGAAATCACTGACCAAACAGCGGCATTTACAACACATTCTCATTACCAATTTTTTGACATAAGATCACAACAACCAAATCCACCTTTTGCATCCACATAAAACGCTGCTGGAAGGCCTCAGTTGAGAACACAGCCAAACAGAACCAGTTACAGTGTTACCATATGCCATATGACGGCTGGACAGCACATAAATACCATACTTAAAAGGATACGTAGCGTGAAAAGCGACACTATGTTACCACCTGGGAAGAGAATGTGTTGGAATTTGATGACTTTGGAATGAGAATGCGAACCTCACACCAGTAAAGCAGGAATAATTGCCATCCACACTTTCCAGGGAGAGGTCGGGATGTTTTGTTGACATCTGTGATAAAACATACCCATACATAAAGCTGTAAATCTTGAAACTGTGCTCCAGTAATATTTGATATAGCTTCATAACCGTCATGTTTAAATGTGAAAAAAAAGTTGTTGTTTTTTCAGTCTAAAAACAATGCATTTTCAAAACCTGAAAATCACAGTTGTGTGACACTGCAGATGATGAGGCAAAGTGATGATGACCCATGAGTCTTTTTGTGTCTATCATATAGGAGGCTCTGAACAGGTGAACAGGGACATGGTTTAGACACTCATATGACAGCACTATATTTCCTGTTTGCATCACCCCGAGCATAATGAGAGATATAGTGCCAAATTAAGGAATGTCATAAAGAGCTTGGTTTAGTGCAGCCAGTATGTCCCACTGGTCAAACATAGTACTGCAATAAAAAACAATCTCAATATT
>NW_024623897.1:0-1777 GCF_008729295.1 Plectropomus leopardus
TTCCTGTGATTTATTTATTTATTTATTTGGTTTACATGTCTACATCTTCATGACCTTACTGATAACAAAAGGGATGTTTGAATGACTCAAATTAAGATCCTCTCTTATCCTGTTGGAGTTTGATTAAAATTATTCACCAGCAGATTCTTTCATATCTCTCTTTTACACTTCATTTACACACAACAAATGGTTTACAAAAATAAAACACTTTTGAATACAGAAAGATAACCCTTTCCAATACAAATAATAGTGAATCAAATGAAAAAAAAAAAAGACTAAATGAAAATAGATGCTCAGGAAAATGGCTGACACCTTCAAGCACCTCAAATGGGTGGGTGGGGTTAACAGGACCGGAGGACACAACTCGTCTAAATGCTAATTGTCTTCAGACAATCAGAAGAGAGTAAGAATATCAGTGTGATGAATATGAAAATATCTTATAATGGCCCACTGCAGCATTACTTAAAAAAACTAAAAGAAAACTACAGACACTTGTACACGCTGTATTTGCCCATTGTTCAGTGCAGAGAGGGATTCTGAGAATACACACTGCCATATGAGTGACACACTTATTGTTGACCACACACACACACACACACACACACACACACACACACACACACACACACTGCAGCACACACTCTGCTGTTTCCACTGGCCATTTTGAACCCATTTTCACTTTCATCTTCAAGGCTCGGTGTGATCTTCTGCCTCTCTTTCTACCCCGCTGTGAAAATAACATGTTGTTGTGGTTTTTTCAATCTCCAAAGAAGCCCAACAAGGCTTTGCAGCTGACCATTCAAAGATGGGAAGAGAAAAATGGCACTGGCAGCAAACAAAGCTCCCCGCTAGCAAAATCTAACTGGAGCACAAAAAAGCTTTGTAAAACAAACAGGTGGAAACTGTTCTTTCTTTTGCTTCCCACTGTTATCCATCACTCTCAGACAAACTTAAAAATATCACTTCTTGTAAAAGTGTGGGACAAAAAACAAACACAGACAGTGTTTCGATTTCCTCCTAAAAGCAGAGGACTTTATGACCCCAGAACTGGACATGTGGGCAGAATGAGTGAAGAGCAAACATCACTGAAGACTGATCTTTGAAGAAGACTGGACTCTGAGACAAAGTTTACCATAACATAATTATTTAAGTGGATAGCAAGACGTTGTGAGAAATTTAGCCTGGCTCAGTGTATTGGAACCACTTGTAAGAGCTCATCAAACTGTCACATGTGGAATCGAGAGTAGGTACAGTGTGAGGCAGATTTAAAGAATTTGCAAACCCAGAAAATAAATGGATTACTGTCTGATCTGAGCAGATTTATTGACAATAACAAAACACCTCTATCCATCCATCCATTCATTTTCTTTTGCTCATTCACTTATCCTTCCATTATCCATCCATTCACCCATCCATCTATCCATCCGTGTTCTTCCCCTTATTCAGGGATGGGTTGATGTGGGAGCAGTCTAAGCAAGGCAGACTAATAATAACCCAGAATTTCCATGGGGTGCGGCTCTGCTGCGGTTTGGCCCAGTGCTCCCTCATCCAGCAATTCCCACCAATTACGATTTGAGTGCGGTGCGGCGCAGCCCCGCTGGAGCTGGAGTGGCGAGACTGAGGAGTTCCTGCTGTTATCACAGAATCACGTGCATTACATCAGTACAGAAGAAGAAGTAATAACTCCATTCACCCCAAGCCCCCAAGAAGGAAGAGTTGATGCAAAATTTAGATAGTGTCCAAAAGTGGAATTGCACCGTTTGAATCGGTCACGTGA
>NW_024623898.1:0-2083 GCF_008729295.1 Plectropomus leopardus
TACCGTATCAAATCCCACTGCCCTTTTTTCTATTTTATAAGAAAAAAGTTAATCTTAAACATGAATATTCCCAATTTCTGCCCCATTATTCAGTATACACACCTTGATCTAATCAAGCAAGAATTACAACAAAAACAATAACAGATCAACCTGCATAAACACACACACACACACACACTACACGTTTTCATTTCTGCACTACAGCTGTTCCATAAATTAACCCTTTGACTGTGATACAATGATATTTTGCTCGAATCCTTACTAACTGTTTCTTAAACAAATTACTATCAAATCATGTAAACTTTATTTCATTTGAAACAATGTTTGGATTTTAGGAGGTAAAAGAGGATTTTTAGCTCTTTACATGACTTGAACCATTCTGAAATCAAACAGATCTTTTAATTTAAGTGCTTCTAATTTGATAAGGAGTAGGTTTGCTGATTCTCTGTAAGTGGTTTTGTTTACAACTCATGTTTTTTTTAAGGATGAAGATTGGTTCTGTGGTTGTTTTATATGTATTATTTTATATGTATTTATATGTTTTTTACTGTGAGTTACATACGGGAGTACAAAGGAACAGTAAAACAAGTAAAACTACAGCGTAATATGTGTTGAGTTGGGAGAAATGTGGTATAATCTGTACTTACTGTGTGATTTAATTGAGTAGCCCTCTTATAGAGGCCTGTATTTAGCACATTGTTGTGCCATATGGATTTGTGTGTATTATCCTTTTGCATAAGCTTATCATCTCCTCATCTATTGGCACTCTTCAGATCAGCTTGGCAGCCGTAGTGCATCATGCGAGGGAATATGCAGAGCTAATGTTTACGACAGAGTCAGACATCCAGGCTTTTCCACAAAACCAGAGACATGTTCCAAAGGTTGAAAGTCCCTCTAGGTTTTGCCAGGTATGTCGTCGACTGTTTCACAGTTAAGCCAAATTTGCTGGCTGATAGCTGCTGTGCCTGCATGCCAGGGATTATGAGACTACGCTGAGCTGATGTGGTTTTCTAGGAACATTTCAATGTATTTAGCTTTGTAGGAAAAATGTTGGTTATAGTGTTTGTACCAAATGAATGTGAAGTCTGCATGGACCGATTCATACACCCATGTGTTCTGCAGCTCAGGTTCATTCTGCTTTTGCATTAAAGCTGCCAGCTAATGATTTTTTCTGTTAATATTTAGTAACTTTTAAATTCTTTATCTTTTAGTGTTTTTCACGTTTCCTGTCACTGCATGCAGACTTTATTGTATTGGATTAGGAGGGTGGATTGGATGGGTGTTTTCCTGCGGTAAACCCATTTACACACACTCACACAGCGATGGCTACAGAGCTGTCATGCAAGATGTGGCTGAACTCTGATGCTGCCAGTTCAGTTTGTCTTCAGGACAACAGGGACCACCAAACCTGAGATTAGAGGACAATCCTCTCTGACTCCTGAGCCACTGCCACCATATACTGTGATACCCTATCGCAATAAGTAAAAAAAAATGGATGGATGGGAAGAATAAGCTAATAATGTAAAACAGACAAACAAAAAAAAAAAAAAAAGAAAGGGAAAAAATAGGTCAAATCCCTAGAGCCATTGTGTTGTGGCATGGTCAAAATGTGTTAAAATTAAGTTATTAAAACAAACACAGTGCCAGTTAAGAAAACAAAACAAAAAAATACTTACGTTTAGGGAAAGTTAGAGTTTTGGTTAAGAAAAACTATTTATGGGTTAAGGATCATTTCCATTACATTGTTAGACACTGTTAATAATCTGAGCCTGACAGTGGCAGAAACAAGCACTTTTAGTGAATATATTGATGTTCCTGTTCGTCACTTTGACACAAAAACATGGGAAATTAGGGGCAGGTTAAAAAATACTGGAGTTACCTGTCAATGAACTAATTTAAATAGCCCAAATGCAGCCTCAGAAAATGCTTGAATAAGAAATGACAATGCTGAGTAATGGATGTCAGTTGAGGATTACATTTGCAAATGGAGAGCAGGACACTTACATATTAATGTTTTGAAAGGCATATAAAGCCCTCCTTTCCTGAACATGTTAAAAAGTATAAATTATATATACATACATAC
>NW_024623899.1:0-3495 GCF_008729295.1 Plectropomus leopardus
CTCACCTGTTTACTACATTTCAAACCGTTTGCTTCCGCTTTCAAAAACCAGAAACCAGCCATATCTGGCTCAGCATACTGCAGGCTCCAAGTGAACATCAAAACTGCATACTGCTGTCAAACGCAGTATGTAGTATGTAGTGGATACTGCATACTTACTGCAACTGTAGTATGCAGTACGCCGTTTCCAACACAACACTTTTCCGTTTTCCAATATGGCGGAGCTACATTAGCACTTTGACAGCACATTAACCTTCACAGAAAACAGTGACGCAGTCTTTGGCTTTGACCCACAGAGTTTAGCTGAGCTCATATATGCACCCTGAGAGCCTAAACACGGCGCTGATCTGTGAAACAGGAGAAATAATGACGCAGAGGAAACTTGCTGAGGACCTACATCATAACGACAGTCCCGGCTGCAGGCGCTGCTGCCATGTCCTGTCCAGAGGGAGACACATATTTTTTACTCCAACGCTTTGGCGAAAATAGTTAACTGTCTGTACTTTGTGCATTTACATTATAACTTGAACATATTAACAAAATTATTTAATTCACCAAAAAATGTAACACAGGCGCGCAGGTATTTACTATTACCTGAGGTGTGAAAATGTCCCACAGGCCTTGAATGCAGCTGGACTGGGGGCGTGGCCTCTCTGACAGGAGCAGGAAGGTGCAGCAGGATGGGAGGAGCGTAAAGAGACACCAGCTGCAGGTGAGGAGCCTCCACCCTGCAGCACGAGCCTCAGCAGAGAAGACTCACGGCCGGAGCCTCCGCTCACCTGAACAGGTAAGAAAACCACCAGCACCGGGACCGGGACTGGACCAGCTGCTGCTCAGTGCGTGTTTGAAGTGTGTGAGCGACTCTGACAAAAGTTTTAAGAGTTTTGAGTGTTTTTCACAGCTGAGTGTGTGTGTGTCCGTGTGTGGCCCAGGTAGAGGTGTGTGTTTTTGTTGTTGGTGTTCACTAACGTCATAGCATCTGGATTATTCACCTGTTAACTCTTTTTTAAGGTCCTGTGTGTTAAATTTATATGATTTATATGATGTGATATAAAAGAACAAGTCTGTTTTCTTTAGTGTGAAATCAGAAGAAAAAGGAGTTGTCGTAGTTTGTACAGAGTGGGTCTTCCTCCCCCTTCTTCTTTTCTACAGTAGCCCAGAGCAGCCAAACCCAGCACTGACTCCTGGGTCCGTGCATCATCTGTTCAGTCAATTATTAAATTCCATTTGGCAAAAAAAAAAGTTTAAAAATCTAATAAATAATGAAAGAAAAATAAAATAAGTCAAATTTCCATTGTTCGTTATTTTTATTTAATTTAGTTTTGTATTTCTCATGGTTTCATTCTGCTGCAGCTCCACACTTCGCTCATGTGCTGCCAGGAGACTATTTTTGTTTATTAGTTTGCTGGATTGAACTGAATTAAAAATTAATCTCATTTAATTAAACAGTAAAATGAAATAAAAAGACATTTTTTGGTTCTGTATTCTCACTATAGGTGCCATTATATACCACACGCTCTAGACTTTTAATTTCGTTGAGTTACTTTTAACTCTGTCTTGTCATCACAAACATCTTCTTTGTTGCGTCGATCCAGCGCTCTTCTTTGTCGAAGTGAAGATGCGTTATTTTAAACTTCCCCTAAAATCACACACACTTGGTATCTTTGCAAATTACAGTTTGTGGTACTGCAGTTAATGTGCAAGTTTCATTATCCATTAATGTAAAGACTGCATGTCATTTTCCTGTTTTTATTTTACATTATTTTACTTTCTTTTTTTTAACTAATATTCAGGTGTTTTTCTTGTACCTCTTGACAGTTTTTCGATAAGTTTAGGGTCATTTCTTCTTTTTTGTTTCTTATTGCCTTCTTCAATTTTTTTTCAAAGAAGTGAACAGAAATGAGCAATTTGATAAGAAATGTTCCAGAAAATTGCAAGAAATCTGTAGATTTAGAAAATTATTTTTTTTAAAAACGAGTGGAAAAAATGTCTAGGGGAAAAAAAACAAAAAAGTCAGTGTACAATTATCGAAATGTCCTTTTTTTATATTATGTTACAAATTTACAGATTTAGTTACAAATTACAAAAAAACAGATTTAGGAAAATATGGTAAAAACGTCAATGAGTAACTTGGCAAGAAAAACACCCAAAACTGCAAGAAATCTGACGAAATCTGAAAAACAAACAAAAAAATCAGTTTTCAGCACTTTTTCGAGTTCACTTTTGTTGCTTACCTTCAGGTAATTTCTTGTCACTTTATAATATATATATAATTTTTTGCTACTTTTTGTCTTGTTATAAGCTGCTTGTTGACTTTCACCGTGTCTTTGAAACAAATCAGATTCACTCAGGTGTTCAAGGGTTAACTGTTTGACTTGTCTATGAAGTCTGAATAATGAAGATTTCACGTCACATTTTTCCGCTGCCTGAGGTGATGTCATCAGACGGCTACTTTTGTCTGATCAATAAAAATATTAAATTTATAATCCCATAATATATATTTTTTTTAAAAAAAACAGCAAATCATCAGAATTATCAGCCTTAGAGTTTGGGAAGATTTTGTATTTTGTATTAAAAACTGAAAAATGTCTTTTATTATTAAAATGGTTTTAGGTGGTTATTGTTCTGCTGATGAATCTTTTCGGCTGTGAAGTTGTTGTGATGAAATATGATCAATCTGAAGGTTTAAAACGCTTTTTTACCCTAAAAAACTTTGTTTAAACTCTCAAAAGTGATAAAAACTCTCCCTGAGAAAATCCTCCGTCTGTATTCAGCAGAAAAGTGTAAACAATCATTCACAAAATGTTAAAGATGAAACTGTGTCTGTGTTCACTGATGCCCCCAAACAACCGACCCGGTAAGACCAAAGAGACCAGACCACTGACAGACCAGTTTACTGACAGACCAGTTCACTGACAGGCCAGTTCACTGACAGGCCAGTTCACTGACAGACCAGTTTACTGACAGACCAGTTCACTGACAGACCAGTTCACTGACAGACCAGTTTACTGACAGACCAGTTCACTGACAGACCAGTTCACGGAGACTTTCTTTTTCTTTTTTTTTGTTTTTAATTATTCATTTCCAGGACATTTTCTCGTACTTTTCAGTAATTTCTTGCTACTTTTTGGGTTATTTCTTCTCTTTTGGCTCATTTCATTCTTCCCATATTTTTGAAGGAAATGAAGCCCGTTTGCTGCAGTTTCACAGGGTTAAAAATTCACCAAATGACGGCCTCCAGAAGGACTTTGAGTTCTTGTCTTCCTTTTTTGTTCTATTCTCGTGTAGTTTTATTGCATTGCGTCATCTCGCTCAGGCGTCACTGTGTTCTCTGCCTGCGGTTCAAACGTGGGATTACAGTCGCCGCGCTCACAGACTTCCTGTTCAGCCCAAATAAATTTGGGCTCCTGTGGTTTCTGGTAGTAACGGTGTGTGTGTGTGTGTGTGTGTGTGTGTGTGTGTGTGTGTGTGTGTGTGTGTGTGTGTGTGTGTGTGT
>NW_024623900.1:0-2391 GCF_008729295.1 Plectropomus leopardus
GACCCACAGCACAGCGGTGAAACCTGGAACATGCTCTCCTTCACTAAAACACCGTGTCTTTCTTGGCAGATATGTCACTTGGCGAAAACACAGCAGAGCACGAGGACACCGCACAAACTCAGGACTCTGTTTATTCCGGTACATAAACAGCGCGAGCGCCGGCACGCGCTGTCGTGTTGATGTTATGTAGCTAACGTTAGCTAACAGCTGTAACTCAGAGGAGTTAGCTAGTTGTTGCATCATACTCTGATCATACTGTAGCCTCACTAACTCTCATATTAACCATATTTTAATGTTCCAGCTCAGGAGCGTTTCTCACCTGACTGGGGCTCGTGCGCTGACCACGCACACACTGTATCCCATCAGTCACCCTCCAAACAGAGTAAGTCTCAATGCCAGACTCCATTCATGAATTAGACAAATTATTTTATTTATTCGTTTTTTCCAGTTACACCATACATGGCTCAAGCATATTTACAAATTCAGTCATGTAACAAACAGGAAATATGACACTGCAAACAAAACACAAGAAAAACCATCAAGGACAAACAATAAACAACTATTAACATATATACATAGAGGTATGACCAAAATATCAAACAAACATGTTGAACGAATTACAAATGTCCAGTGTTTTCTCAGCTTTGCCATCTTAACGTTTGTGTCATATTTGGATGTAATGCTCTATTTCTATTTTGAATGCTTTTATTCAAAATATAACATTTCTCACATTAAAAAAACCTTTTTTTTCTAACAGTCAAGTCCATTTTTATCATACAAAAGTATGATGTGTCTTCATGTCTAGTTAACCTCTTGAACTAGTCAGTTTTTTCAATAAAAAATGTTCTATTTCCATCCAAAATAATTGAATGTAGAGACACTCCTAAGATAAATGACAAATAGTTTCGATGGCATAATTCCAAAAGACAATTTTTATCCATATCTCTGAATTTAGCCATTACCTGGTTAAATTAAATTTATAATTTTTAAACAAACGTATTTGATTTTGTTGTTGGCACAATATTAGGTATTAAAATTCCAAACGGACTCCCATTTGATGTTTTCATATTTTGAATTTGAGTTGTGGTTCCTTGGCAAAGTCTTTGATGAGTATTAGTAAATTTTTTGATTTTAAGGATTTCTACAAAATAAATACCTCATGTGACACGTTTCATGCTGTCTTCAACTAAAATCCACCACACATAGTTTACAATAAAACGACATAGAGTTCAATGGAATAGTCACATATGTTATCCCTTTAATAGGGAAAGAAGCCGAGTGAACTTCAAAGTGCCATGGAGATGAATTCTGATGTTATATCTGACCTCAGTGTTTCTGTGTCAGTGGTTAGAGAACAAAGCTGATGGCAAGAAATGGAGGAAAAACATCCATTTGACGTCACCGAGGCTGGAGAACACCACCCCTGTGCAGATAAGGTAACCACCCCCCAACTGTTACTTTCTCTTTTAAGCATCACCAGTTCGGTGTTAATAATAATGATAATAATAAAAGTAATAATAATAGCAAATGTATTTATATAGCACCTTTAAAGCAAGTTGCTTTAACAGATGAAACAAAGGCAGGAACTCGTAATTTCAAGTTCTTAATTATTATTATTCTTTTGAAAATATAAGAATAAAAGCAATAAAAATAATATAAGAAGTAAATTAAGAAGACAGCATCACAATAGTGGGAATAAAACAAAGATAAGAAGAAAACAGATGAATAAGAGAGAGTAAATAAGTAAAATATATTTTTTTATAAGTAAATAAATAAAGGTGACATCACATAAAAGCAAGTCTGCAAAAGTGAGTTTTAAGAAGTAATTTGATTCTGCGAGCCTTTTCTCCTCAGGCAGGTTGTTCCAAAGCTGAGGTTGAATGTTTAACCCTTTGAGCATTTTGGCTTAATCTCTTTCATAAACATGAGGAAGGCAGTGAGCAGCTACACAGGAAATTACCCAAAATTAGCAAGGATTTTTTTTTTAAAAAGAAAGACCCCCCCCCCGAAAATTAGCACACAAAAAAGAAAAGAAAAAAGGGATTTAAAAAAAAACAACAACCAAAAAACAATTTACGATCTTCGGGCTGTTATTTGGGGTTAGCGGGAATGGGGAGGATTGTGAATGGATTTCTTGCTTTGTTCCATGTGATCTGTATGTTTAGTGATGTTTTGCACCCATTGTGAATATGCAGTGAGTGTGTATATTGTCCAAAAAAATAAAAATAATCTTGATTTTAAAAAATTGGCTTGAAAAAAATACTAAAATGTTAGTAAGTTTATGTTGTTGTAATGTTATTATGTTAATTTTGCTTTTTCTGCACAGTGTCTTTCAGTACCTGAAAAGCCTTTTATAAAAAAAAGGTATTATTATTATTATAAAAATGTCTA
>NW_024623901.1:0-1941 GCF_008729295.1 Plectropomus leopardus
CTGTTAAGACAAGCCATAGCATAGAAAGTTGCAAAAATGGGCAACAATACAATAATCTGGCATGTCGAAAAAATGACCAAAAATCCAAGACTATGGTAAGGCCAAAATGTCAAAATTTGACATGTCCCAAAAACTGCTCAAAACAGCTAGAATCAGCTACGAATACACTGCTAAAACACACCATAGTATAGAAAGTTGCAAAAATGGACAAAAATATCATAATTTTGCATGTCGAAAAAATGACCAAAAATCCAAGACTATAGTAAGGCGAAAATGTCAAACTTTGACATGTTCCAAAAACAGGTGAAAACAGCTGGAAACAACTTAGAATAGCTTGTCAAGACAAGCCATAACTTAGAAAGTTGCAAAAATGGGCAAAAATACCAAAATTTGGCATGTCGAAGAAATGACCAAAAATCCAAGACTACAGTAAGGGGAAAATTTCAAAATATCACATGTCCCAAACACAGGTCTAAACACCTGGACACAGCTTAGAATAGCCTTTGTGTCAGGGTTTGAGATTTCTGTCCGTAATTTACTTTTTTATTCTGTTTTCTACCCTTCCCATGTGTTGTTTCTTATTTAACTTCCTCCCTTTGTTTCCGTTTCCCGCCACTGGTGATTTCCCCTCATTTGCCTCACTTGAGTCCCATTCTGCCCCTCCCTTGTGTGTATATAAACCAAGCTCTCCCTTCCTTCTGTGCGAGTTCATCTTGTCTTCCCCGTGAGCAAACGTCCCAGCATTTTGGAACATTTATTCCTCGTGTATGACCATTGTGACTAATTTCCAGACCTGTCACCTTTGCCTGATCCCTCTGTACTGTTGCTGTGAGTTTTTTGATTCCTGTGTACTGACTTTGGACTACAATAAAGATCACGTTTCTGCTTAATCATCTGAGTGCTGCTGCATTACTGTGTCTGCCTGCCTGTGAGTTCGTGACACTTTAAACAAACGCATAGAAAGTTGAAATAATGGAAAAAACACCATGTTCCAAAAACTGACAAAACAGCTGTGAACAGCTTTGAATATCCTGCAAAGACAAGCCATAGCAAACGAAGTTTGCAAAATGTACAAAAACACCATAATTTGGCATGTCAAAAAATGACCAACAACCCAAAACGATAGTAAGGTATAAATCTCAAAATTTGACATGTTCAAAAAACAGGTCAAAATAGCTGGAAACATCTTAAAGTAGCCTATAGAGAGTTGCAAAAATGGGCAAAAACACAATAATCTGGCATGTCGAAAAAATGACCAAAAATCCAAGACTATAGCAAGGCGAAAATGTCAAAATTTGACATATCCCAAAAACTGCTCAACACAGCTAGAAACAACTTAGACTAGCCTGTTAAGATGAGCCATAACACAGGAATTTGCAAAAATGGGCAAAAACACAATAATCTGGCATGTCGAAAAAATGACCAAAAATCCAAGACTATAGTAAGGCCAAAATGTCAAAATTTGACATGTCCCAAAAACTGCTTAAAACGGATAGAAACAGCTTAAAAAAGCCTGTTAAGATGAGCCACAGCATAGAAAGTTGCAAAAATGGACAAAAACACCATAATCTGGCATGTCGAAAAACTGACCAAAAATCCAAGACTATAGTAAGGCCAAAATGTCAAAATTTGACATGTCCCAAAAACTGCTCAAAACCCCTAGAATCAGCTACGAATACACTGCTAAAACACGCCATAGCGTAGAAAGTTGCAAAAATGGACAAAAATATCATAATTTTGCATGTCGAAAAAATGACCAAAAATCCAAGACTATAGTAAGGCCAAAATGTCAAAATTTGACATGTTCCAAAAACAGGTGAAAACAGCTAGAAACAGCTTAAAATAGCCTGTTAAGACGAGCCATAGCTTAGAAAGTTGCAAAATTGGGCAAAAACACAATAATCTGGCATGTCGAAAAACTGACCAAAAATCCAAGACTAT
>NW_024623902.1:0-1807 GCF_008729295.1 Plectropomus leopardus
AATTAGATTTAATAATTAGATGCTAGATTTTCTGAAGCCTTGAAAGGAGCCACAGGGAGGCGTAGAAGTCTAGTTTTCTCTCAGTCCATTTAAATTACAATATACTCAAAGTTTACTGAGTGATTTTTGCCCAGTGACACAAACATGAAACTGCTTACCCCAGCTTTAATACTTTCCTTCACTGAAAACATGACTGTGAAATGATGTGATAATCTGTAATCTTTCATCTAACTCGTCTTTTGGAAGCAATTATAATGTAAGAACTTTTGATTAAACAGGGTAGTACAAACAACTTTCTTACTTTACAACTTTAACTTTTCTTGAAAGAGTCGTCCACACTTTTATCTTGCCAAGGCACCGTCTGTGCCAATTAATCCAAAATGCAGAGGAAGAACTCATTACACTCCATTAGCCTCTAAACTGGTTGCATGTAAATGTAATAATACAGTTTAAGGTTGTAATGATAGACTTAAAGGATAAAGTGTAGTCTGGGGTTTGACTGTTTAGCCTTTACAAGGTCAAGCTCCCTTTTTGTACTTCTAACTGTTCATTCTGTTTTTTTTTTAATATCCACTGTTTTGTGTAATAGTCTTATTTATCTCAATTAAGGTGCTTTGTTTTCTTGTCGTTTTTGACAATAATTTGGTCTTAATTGTGCTGAAAGGCACTTTGTAACTTGTTTTTAAAAAAGTGCCATAAAAATAAAGGTGTAATGCAGGTTTCATTAAGCCTCTGGTGAGGTAACAGTGTGAGCAAGAATGACTCACTTTGACTGTCACTTCACTACAAACTTAACTTTGAAGCACACACACATACACACAAAATGTGTGTTTGCAGCGGTGATCAGGCTTAAATGATGCATTAAGCACTTAATTACTCAGGTGAAGCATCACTGTGCGTTGGCTGTCTGTTTTAATTTTATTAGCTCACTCTTTTTTATGGAAGTATATCTCTGTGTCTCATGCTGCCTCACCTCAGGGACATGACTCACGTTTATTTACGTCTGTGTTTAGTGTGAGTGCATGTAGGCACATACTGTACAGTTTGTGTGCTCATTTGAAGCCACTGAGGTGATATATGATTCACAGCAGTCGGCCTCAGAGCACCTGATGACCTCACTTTGTCTAAATGACATAACGGCTGTAACAGCTGCTTCACTGTTGTGGAGAATCTGAGTAGGAGGCACAGTGCTTGACTTTTGGTGTTTAGCCCTATGCTGCAGCACTGATGGTAATGGGATTGACCTAGATTACAGTTTGCTTTTGCCTGCATATGTGTGTGTTTGCCTCTGTGTGTGTGTGTGTGAATGAATGTACTCCAGGTTTGTTGTTATTTGCTAGAGGTGTCTACTTGCAACATGATGCGTGTAATTGAAAAATTTTGGGTGTAATCCCATTTGTGGATTTACAGAGTAGAGTTTGCAAACTGGGATTTTATGAGTACTTTAGGCAGTGTTCAAAATGATTACATCAGAATCGCCCCAACCATTGTTTGTGTAGCTTGTCATCACTCAACCTAACAATAGCTGTAGTCCTTATGAACAAAAGAAGGTATAACTTTCAGTGGTAACACTGTCCTGGCATGCCAAGCCAACTAACTTGTGTGCGTCAAAGTTTGGTTGTGTCCCACTTTCTTGGGGGAAGAACAAATTGGGTATGAGGCTGTTTTAAGTGAATAGTTAAGTTGCACCGAAAAACTCACCAATTTCACTTGCAGGGGTGTTATTACTGTGCTGTAATGAACTGTCATCTTTAGAATAAAATGCCTTTAGTAAATATTTTAGAAGATACCATACTTCGTCCTGGTG
>NW_024623903.1:0-2323 GCF_008729295.1 Plectropomus leopardus
ACATATTATAGCTTGTAGAGACGCGTTATAGCATGCAAAGTGAAAAGAAAGGACAAATACGATTATCGCATGGCAAAAATTTCAAATTTTGATATGTCCCAAAAATCTGAATCAGAATCAGAATCAGTATCTACTTTTATTGCCAAGTAAATTTGATATACAGGGAATGTGACATTGTGTTTTGATGCAAAACAATTAACATAAAGGAAGAATAAAATTCAGAGTTTAAATAGAATAGAACATAAGATAAAAATATAGAAGCAATTTAAATATATTAAATGACAAAATAGAATAAAAAGGACACAAAAAACTATGTACACAAAATGCAATTGAAGGATTATACAGTTTTTCGGAAGAATAGTTACAGTGATTGATTTAATGTTTTCAGATTTAAGAACAGTTTCTTCTGCTGTCACCAGCAGAGGAGAAGAAATTGTTCTTAAGTCTTGAGGCTTTGGTCTTGATGGACCACAGGCTCTTGACAGAAGGGAGGGTCTCAAAAAGTCTGCGTCCTGGGTGAGAGGGGTGGCCAAAATTTTACCCGCATGCCTCAGTACATTGGAAGTGTAAAGGTCATGGAGACAGGTGGCAGCCAATCACCCTCTCTACAGCGTGGATGATACGCTGCAGCCTGTTCTTGTCCCTTGCCGTGGCTGCAGCGTAATACACTGTGATGGAGGAGGTGAGGATGGACTTGATGATGGCGGTGTAGAAGTAGACCATCATTGTCTTTGGCAGGTTGAATTTTGTCAGCTGCCGCAGGAATTACATCCTCTGCTGGGCTCTCTTGATGAGGTAGTGGATAAGAGAGGGTGATGGGGGCGGGGGCGGCAACGATCGTTCTGAAATCCACTACCATCTCTACTGTCTTCAGAGCATTATTCGCTTAGTTGTTCTCACTGCACCAAGTCACCAAATGGCTAAAAACAACATAAAATAGCTTGAAGAGACTAAAAACAATATAAAATTGTAGAGACGCAAGAGGCCAAAAACGTCATATAATAGCATGTTGAAAAAATGGCCAGAATTCGCATATTATAGTATGGCAACAATGTCAAATTTTGGCATGTCCCAAAAATGGCTTAAAAAGACATATTTTCGCTTGCAGTGACGCGTCATAGCATGCAAAGTGGAAAGAAAGGCCAAAAAAATGTCAAAATGTCATTATTTAACATGTTGAAAAAATGGCCAACAATTGCATACTATAGTATGGCAAAAATGTCAAATTTTGACATGTCCCAAAAATGGCGGAAAATGACATATAGTAGCTTGTAGACACGCATTATCAAATATAAAGTGGAAACAAAGGCAAAAAGGGCCAAAAACATCATTATTTAGCATGTTGAAAAAATTGACAAAACTCGCATACTATAGTGTAGCAAAAATGTCAAATTTTGACATGTCCCAAATAGGGCTAAAAACAACATATTATAGCTTACAGTGACGTGTCATAGCATGCAAAGTGGAAACAGGCCAAAAAAACACTAAAAACATAATAATTTAGCATGTTGAAAAAATGGCCAACAATCGCATACTATAGTATGGCAAAAATTTCACATTTTGACACGTCCCAAAAATGGCTGAAAATGACATATTATAGCTTGTAGAGACACATCATAGCATACAAAGTGAAAAGAAAGGACAAAAAAGGCCAAAAACGTCATTATTTAGCGTGTTGAAAAAATGGCCAAAAATTGCATACTATAGTATGGCAAAAATTTCAAATTTTGACATGTCCCAAAAATGGATGAAAACAAGATATTATGGCTCGTAGAGTTACATTATAGCATACAAAGTGAAAAGAAAGGACGAAAATGGACAAAAACATTATAATTTAGCATGTTGAAAAAATGGACAAAATTCGCATACTATAGCATGGCAAAAATTTCAAATTTTGACACGTCCCAAAAATGACTAAAAACAACATATTATAGCTCGTAGAGTTGCGTTATAGCATACAAAGTGAAAAGAAAGGACAAAAAAGGCTAAAAATGTCATTATTTAGCATGTTGAAAAAAAATGGCCAAAAATCGCATACTATAGCATGGCAAAAATTTTAAATTTTGACATGTTCCAAAAATGGTTAAAAACAACATATTATAGCTCATAAAGTTGCGTTATAGCATGCAAAGTGAAAAGAAAGGACAAAAAAGGCAAAAAACATTATAATTTAGCATGTTGAAAAAATGGACAAAATTCGCATACTATAGTATGGCAAAAATGTCAAATTTTGACATGTCCCAAAAATGGCTTAAAAGACATATTTTCGCTTGCAGTGACGCGTCATAGCATACAAAGTGGAAACAAAAGCCAAAAAGGCCAA
>NW_024623904.1:0-709 GCF_008729295.1 Plectropomus leopardus
GCTCTGTCATTCCCGTTTAGTCTCCGCGTGTGTGTGTTCGCTTTGATTTCATCCTGGTGTCCTTCAGTGTAACATAAAAATGACATCATCAGGACGGCGCCCCCCCACAGTCACCTGACATGCTGCCCTTGAGGTAAAACTCGGCTCACGGCGTACATCATGGGTCTCACGGATGTATGTTCATTTATCTGCTCTACATTTTATGATTTTGCAATGAAAAGCAGAGCAGGAAAAAAAGCAAACTTACAGGCTGCACACTAATCTGTAAATTTCTAATAAAACTATAGATTTTAACATGTAATTGCATTAAGATGGAAAGAAAGTCACAGACAGATTCTAGTCAGTGGATTTAAAAGAGTTTTTGTAATTTATTTCCGTTGTCTTCTGTGCAGCACTTTTGTATTTGGTTGTTTTTTCTCTCAGCATTTATAAGAAAAACTGCATAAATGCTGTTGATTCGATGAAGGTGCTTTCTTAATTTACTTGAGTTTCATTAAGTTACTTATGAATTTTAAGATTTCAGCAACTTCATAATAGTTTGCATCATGTAGTTTAAGATCATACACATCCTGGGTGTTTTGGAAACTGATTTCAATATTTTTAAATCCAGTTTAATAAAGATATTACAAATTGTAGGCTGTCAAAAATAATAAACAAACAAACAAATAAGCATATAAAATAAAATAAAATAAAATAAAATAAAATAAAA
>NW_024623904.1:769-1125 GCF_008729295.1 Plectropomus leopardus
TGAGAGGCTGATGCTCTGTCATTCCCGTTTAGTCTCCGCGTGTGTGTGTTCGCTTTGATTTCATCCTGGTGTCCTTCAGTGTAACATAAAAATGACATCATCAGGACGGCGCCCCCCCACAGTCACCTGACATGCTGCCCTTGAGGTAAAACTCGGCTCACGGCGTACATCATGGGTCTCACGGATGTATGTTCATTTATCTGCTCTACATTTTATGATTTTGCAATGAAAAGCAGAGCAGGAAAAAAAGCAAACTTACAGGCTGCACACTAATCTGTAAATTTCTAATAAAACTATAGATTTTAACATGTAATTGCATTAAGATGGAAAGAAAGTCACAGACAGATTCTAGTCAG
>NW_024623905.1:0-2009 GCF_008729295.1 Plectropomus leopardus
AAACAGCTTGATTGTAACCTCGTAAAAACGGTCAAACATGCCATAAAAAATGTTGAAAAAATTACCAAAAAGGCAAGGCTATAGTATGGCACAAATGTTAAAACATGACATGTCCCAAAAACAGCATAAAAAACCCCTCAAAACAGCATAAAATGGTGTGACAAGACACACCATAGCATAGAATGTTGCAAAAACAGCAAAAACACCATTAAAATGCGTACCGAAAAATTGAATGAAATGCAATACTAGTATGTCGAAAAATGTCAAAAAATGACACGTGTCAAAAACAGCTGAAAACCACATAAAAGAACATGTAGAGACAGGTCATAGTATAGAATGTTGAAAAAACGTTCCAAAACATTATAATGTAGCATGTGGAAAAAATACAGAAAACGTCATACTATAGTTTGTCAAAAAATGTTTTTACATTTTATTGCTCTGTCATATTAAATGTGCTGAAAAAATAAAGCTGCCTTGCTTCGCTGATGACGTCTTGGTGTTTTTTGACACCATACTATAATATGACGTTTTGGGGTCATTTTGGACAGCACACTGTATTCCGACTTTTTTGTGCCTTTTTTTTACCACTTTATTTTTTATTGGTTTGACAAAAGTGTTAGAACAAGAGGAAAAAACAGCATAACAAAGACAAACAAATAAAGAAAGAGGAGACAAAAAGTTCTGGATTGCCATTTCTGACCAAAAAGCATTAATTCCTATTTCATATTTAGTGGTTCAGTCTTTCATTTTGTCGTTGACATGTAAACATTACACACGTTCTAGGTATGACACAGCCCAGAATTAGGTTAATGGCCTAATGAATATTAATCCCAAATTGTACAATTTCAGGACAGCTGAGTAATGTGTGTAGTCTAGAGGGGTGCAAATTCTCCAGATATCAACTATGCCAAATTCTTTAAATACTGTCTTGATCATTTTTGTAACATGGTTGGCATTTTTCTTATTGTTGTTTGAGTCTAAATAACTGTTCAATGTTAAAATCACCCCCACAGATTAATATTCCTTCCATTTCCAAAATTCTGTTGTCAGTAGAGTTTTGAAAAAAGGCTTGTCACTGTTAGGTAGGGCATAGACATTAACCAGCGCCACTTTTTCATTTTCAAGTTTTCCTTTTACAATAGTATATCTTTCTTCCTTGTCACTGATTTCTTTAGTACTTTATATTTACTTATTAGCACTTATAGTATGTATTTCTTCAGTGAGTTAGATATAAGTATTGTCACACCTCCGCTCTTAACTATTAAAAGTATTTGGATAACCAAATCTCCTACGCTTCTCATGCTCCTGTCTAGAAAGGCGTGTTTCCTGTAGAAATAAAATCTACGCTTTGTCCTTCCTTAATTTAGACATTATTTCCTTCATTGAACAGGGTTAATAAACCCGCTCACATTCAACGACAATATCCTAATTTTATTCTCTATCATCTCTATTGGTGGTGCCATTTTATAATCCAGACCCAAAAAGAAATTCCACATCATCATAGTGTACATCATTTGTAGACCAACCCATGAAAATTTCATGTAAATTATTTGTTTAATTAACATTAATACAAAAAAAGCGCTGCCAACAGACCGCCATCATTCCCAGTTATTGAATAGGTGACATCAAACCAAGGCAGTCAGGCTGGGGCACCAGGCCCCCAGAAAAACTAAAAACGGAAGCAATGGAGAGCAGCTGGATAAGAGATGAGCGATGTGTTGTCGTTTTTATAAAGGATTCAATCTAAAGTCTGACTTTAGAAAGTCACGTAAAGTGGAGAATCTAAGTTTTCCGCTGATATCAGATATGCTTAGACAGCCTGAGGCTCCGCACTGAACGTGATTACATCATCAATTTCTGCGCATTGATTCGCCAGGGAAACCCACGTTGTTCAGCCCTCTGAGCCAATCAGCGAGGCCCCTGAAGCGGTTGTCCCGCCTCCTGTGTCCCGATTGGACGAAACTTTCGACGCCCTCCCGGAAATTTGAACACACGGAGGGAATACGAGG
>NW_024623906.1:0-1431 GCF_008729295.1 Plectropomus leopardus
AATAGCTCGTAGAAACGTGTCATGTTATACAAAGTGGGAATATAGGCCACAAAAGAGATATGATTGCCTCTTAAGACATGTCTTAGTAAACAATTTTGCCAAAAGGCAAAAAACATCATAATTTAGCATGTTGAAAAATCTGAATCAGAAACAGTTCTTGGTTTTATTTCCAAATACATTTACATATACAAGGAATGTTACTTGCTGTTTTGGTGCAAAATAATTAATATAAAGGAAGAACAGAAATTGTGATTTTAAATGGATTTGGGCATAAGACAATAAATATAGAAGCAATATAAAAAAAACATAAAATGAAAACATAGAACATATAAAACACAAAATGTATGTACAAACATATGTAGCTCTTGCCACACCAGGTTACCAAATGGTCAATGCCCCACTCTTAGGCGGACGTATCCCCACCAGACATGAGTCCAATGAGGGTGGTGTTGACTGCCAATTTCAGGAGTTTGACAGACTGGTGACTTGAGGTGCAGCTGTTCTGAACAGGGAGAAGAGGAGAGTAGAAAGAACACAGCCTTGAGGGTCGCTGGTGCTGATAGTTTCACTGTCAGAAGCATGAATCCCCAGCTGTAACTGCTGCTTCCTGTAAGAAAAACAAGGACAAAAACCTCATCATTAAGTATACCAAAAACACATCTGAAAACGCCATAGTATAGTATATCGAAAACATCAAATTTTGACATGTTAAAAAGAAATGGCTGAAAACGCCATAGTAAAGTATGTTGAAAACCTCAAATTTTGACTGCTCGTGAAAACAGCTGAAAACGTCATAGAACAGCTTGTAGAAACGCCTTTTATTATACTACATGGGAATAAGCCAAAACAGGCCAAAATCCTGATAACTTAGCATGTCAAAAAAATGGCCAAAAAGGCAATAGTATACTATGTTGAAAAAAGTCAAATTTAGACTGCTCATTAAAACATCTGGAAACAACGTGGAATAGCTTGTAGAGATGTGTAATGCTATACAAAGTCAGAATGAAGACCAAAAAATGCCAAAAAACTCATAATATAGCATGTCAAGAAAATGGCAAAAAAGGACAATAGTATACTATGTCGAAAAAACTAAATTTTGAAAAGCTCCTAAAAAAAGGTGAAAACAACATACAATTGCTTGTCAAAACTTCTCATAGTATACAAAAAGCCCAAAATCCTCATAATTTAGCATGTCAAAAAAATGGCGAACAAGGCAATAGTATAGTATGTCGAAAAAATCAAACTGTGACTACTCCTAAAAATGGCTGAAAACAATGTAGAATAGCTTGTAGAAACGTGTCATAGTGTACAAAGTGGAAATGAAGTCCAGAAAGGCCAAAATCCTCATAATTTAGCATGTCAAAAAAATGGCGAACAAGGCAATAGTATAGTATGTTGAAAAAAGTCAAATTTTGACTACTCCTAAAAATG
>NW_024623907.1:0-3196 GCF_008729295.1 Plectropomus leopardus
GGGTGAGGTTTCCCGTGTTGAGTCAAATTAAGCCGCAGGCTCCACTCCTGGTGGTTAAAATTGTCAAAATATTACATGTCCCAAAAACAGCTGAAAACACCTCAAAACAGCATGAAATATCTTGCAGAAACACACCATAGCACAGAATGTTGCAAAAATGACCAAAAACACCAAAATAATGCATGTTGAAAAAATGACAGAGAAGGCAAGGCTATAGTATGGACAAAAATTTCAAAATATGACATGTCCCAACAACAGCAGAAAAAACTTTAAAGCAGCTTAAAATAGCATGCCAAGACACGTCATAGCAAAGAATGTTGCTAAATAGTCCAAAAACACCATAATAATGCATGCTGAAAAAATGACCAAGAAGGCAAAAATGCCAAAATGTGACATGTCCAAAAAACAGCTGAAAACACCTGAAAACAGCATAAAATCGCATGCCAAGACACCCCATAGCAAAGAATGTTGCAAAAATGGCCTTCAGCACCATAATAATGCATGCTGAAAAAATAATCGAGAAGGCAAGGCTATAGTATGGCTAAAAATGTCAAAATATGGCTGAAAACACCTCAAAACAGCATAAAATAGCATGCCAAGACACGCCATAGCAAAGAATTTTGCAAAAAGTCCAAAAACACCATAATAATGCATGCTGAAAAAATGAGCGAAAAGGCAAGGCTATAGTATGGCTAAAAATTTCAAAAAATGACATGTCCCAAAAACAGCTGAAAAAACTTAAAAACAGCTTGAAATAGCATGCAGAGACACGCCATAGCAAAGAATGTTGCAAAAATGTCCAAAACACCATAATAATGCATGATGAAAAAATGATTGAAAAAGCATTGCTATAGTATGGACAAAAATTTCAAAATATGACATGTCCCAAAAACAGCAGAAATTTTTTTAAAACAGCTTAAAATAGCATGCAGAGACACGCTATAGCAAAGAATGTTGCAAAAACAGCCAAAAATACCATAATAATGCATGTTGAAAAAATGACTGAAAAGGCAAGGCTATAGTATGGCTAAAAATGCCAAAATATAATGTCCCAAAAACAGCTGAAAACACTTTAAAACAGCATAAAGTAGCATGCCAAGACACTCCATAGCAAAGAATTTTGCTAAAAAGTCAAAAAACACCATAATAATGCATGAAAAAATGCATGAAAAAATGAGCGAAAAGGTAAGGCTATAGTATGGCAAAAAATGTCAAAATATGACCTGTCCCAAAAACAGCTGAAAACTTCTCAAAACAGCATATAATAGCGTGCCTACACATGCACTGGCATATAATGTTTCAAAATGGCCCAAAACACCGTAATATAGCATATTGAAATATAACTGTGAGGGCAAGGCTATAGTATGGCTAAAATATCAAAATATGACCTCCCAAAAACATCTGAAAACCACATAAAACCTCATAAAATAGCATGCAGAGAGACACCACAGCATATGAGGTTTCAAAATGGCCAAAAACACCATAAAATAGCATGTTAAAAAAAACTCGATATGGCGAAAAATGTCAAACTGTGACATGTCCAAAAATCAGGTGAAAACCACATAAGCATCAGAGTACAGTATGTTGTTCAAAAACTTTTTAAAAAAATGATAGAATAGTATGTTGTTCAAATAAATGATTTAAAAAAAACGTCATAGTGTTACACGTGGTTCTAATAGTGATTGAAATGTCAGTGTTATGCCAAGCTTGTTCAAGAGCATAACAAAAAAGAGAGGCCCACACAGTAACCATTTAAATTAATGAATTTATTAAAGATAACACAACAAAATGCAAAATAAGATGTAGTTCAGTAGTCAGTGGTGAGGTCTGGGTGCTAACTTAAACCATAAGGAAACAAAAAGCAAACAAAACCATGGCGGACGCCTGAGAGCCACCAGCCTTCCAGGAGGGAGAGAGCCATGTTGGAAATGACCAGGCTTAAACAGACTTGTGTCAGATGAGGTGAAACCCAACGATGAGGTGGTAGGAGCCGAGCAGGGAGGGAGATCCTGAAAGAAAGACAAGAGGCCAAATCAGAACTGATGAGTGTTCCAGGGGCATCACAACAGTATAATATGCCGTTCAAAATCCTAGTATGGTTTATTGTTTAAAAAAATGATAAAAACTTCATAGTATTGTATGTTGTTCAAAAAGTGATGAAAATGTCATAGTATAGTGGGTTGATCAGAATATAGGAAAAATGTCATAGTAGTATGTATGTCGTTCAAAAAATCATGAACACGTCACAGTAAAGTATGTCGATCAAAAAGTGATAAAAACATCATAGTATACAATGTCGTCCAAAAACTAGTTTTTGATTAAGGTGTCACAAAGCATATCATTCAAAAAACCCTCCGTCATCATCATCGTATAGTATTTCATTCAAATAATAAGAACGAAATGGTTTAGGATGTCATCCAAAAAATTTGGAAGATGCCATAGTGTAGTATGTCATTCAGAAGTTTCTAAATTGGTCATAGTATAGTTTATCTACCAAAAATACAACAAAAAAAATGTCATAGTACAATATGTCGACCAAAAAATAATAGAAACTTCATAATGTACTATGTTGTTCAAAAAATGATGACATAGTATACCATCAGTTTTTAAACAATTTCTTGACGACATATTATATGATAATGCTTTTACCATTTTTTGAATGGCATACTATGACATTTTTTTACTTTTTTGACAACAACAACAACAACACTTATTAGTGTTTAGCAATTTTTGGCCGACATACTATTCTATGAAGTTTTTCTGTTTTTTATTTCAACAACATACCGTACCATATCCTTTTTGACTCTATAAATAACACAGTGATGATCAGTTTTTGATCTTTTGTGTTATGACTTTATGGACATTCTTCACTGATTGATCATCATGATATATGACTTTTTTTTCATTTTTTGAATGACAGTATGACATTTTATTCAATTTTGGACAACATTATTCTATGTTGTTTTTATTACTTTTTGAGCTGCACTTTTTGAGTAACACTCAGACGTTTTTAGCATGTTTTGAAAGAAATACTATACCGTCACGTTCTTATAATTTTTCACTTGACAAACTACGCTATTACCTTTTTAAGATGTTTTGAGCAACATACTAGAACATTAATATACCATGATGTTTTTATGGTCTTCAAAATGACATTCAATCTTTTTATGTTTTTTACTATTGTGTTTTCAAAATT
>NW_024623908.1:0-3475 GCF_008729295.1 Plectropomus leopardus
TAGTTAGCATTGTTGTCATTGTTTTCATTGTCGTTGTTGTTGTTGTTTTTGTTGTCTCTTGTGTCTTTCCCTCCCCTCTGTGTCCCCCAACCTCTCTCTTTTTTCTCTCCCTATCCACTCAAACGTTGTGCTGTCCGGTAGCCTTGCCAATAAATCTCAGTGCAGACTGCAATAGGAAGAAGTATAGCAGACTCCTCCTTTGCAGAGCAAATCTGTTATGGCACCTCAAGGCATCCAGGCCTCTCATACTGCATGCCTAAGCTGCTGAACAGGACAGGTTAAAAAAAAAAAAAAAAAAAGGGGAAGTTTTAAAAAAAGTTTTTAAGTTTTAAAAAAGTGCTCTTCCTTCAGCTCCAAAATTGTTGATGTGCCCAGCCATGGGACAAAAATTCCATTCCAAAAAGACCTGAGATCGCGTAATTGTGGCAATTACCAAGGAGGAAATTACTATTGTTTTTTTTTTTGTTTTTTTTACCAAGACTGCTATCTATGCAGTGCACCAAATGAAGCCCACAACAAATAAATGATTAAATAGTCCTAACATGTCTCTAAGTTAAAGTTGGCTAATGAAAAGTAAAAGTCCAGAAAAAAGGGGCGCGGAGCTGAAAGTACATCACTTAAAATGCAGGAGGCTAAAAATGAATTAAAGTCCCAAAAAAAGGGGGACGAGGAGAGCTACAAGCCCACAAATGAAAAAACAGGAGGTAAAGAAGTCACGGCAAGACGAGGCACAATGACCAGAATGTGTTGTTCTGCTGCTGTTGTTCTGCTGCCATTGGCTGTGCATGCTGGGGTACAGCCAAGGGCACGCTGACTCTCTCGCAGGGCAGACCACCTGCCAAAGTAATAAAAACACGCCGCCAGTACGGTGTATGCAACACACAGAACTACTGAACAACTGTACACATGTACCAGAGTGTTACTACTTCCTCCAAAGGGTACTCAAACTGCCGGGCAGAGCTCCTCACTCATGTACTTTGTGTCATAATACTCTGGGGTTCCTCTATTGATGGCTAAAGTTCAGGTCTGTCTCCACCCTGTTGGTGGCTGACGCTCACCATGGCTTCCAATCCCGTTAGTTCTTCTAATGCCTCCGGCGTACTGTCTCTCCTCATGCTCCTCCTGTGTCCTCGTGTCTCGCCCATGTCTCTCTTTATGCTATGCTCCTCATGCTCTGCATGCTCCTTTTCTTGTGCCCACTGTCTTCATCCTCCTTTCCTAATGTCCATTCTGCTGCATCTTTGTACCTGTATCCGTCTTTTGTCCTGGCTTTTGGACCCTCTTCGCAGCTCTTGACAAGAGTCTCATGCATATATTGATAGGGAGCTGTCCAAAGGCATGATAACAGCTTCGGCACAACCAGGACCAAGACCATGATCAGGGTGAGCGGGGGGCACATTATCAGTGCAGCCACAGCACAAGCACAACCCAAAGGCATGGTCACAGCGCCAGCACAGATATCACCTCGATCAGGCACAGCCAGGGTTGTGGCCAGGATCTGGGAAAGCTAGGAAACAAGGGAGCAGGAATGCTCCGGAGAGGCAACGGGATTAGCGTAGTGCAGTTCAACAGACCCAAGGTGGTGAGCAGTGAAAAGGATAAGTGCTCAATGAGGATCCTAGAGTCACTGATCAGCATTTATGACTTAAATATGAATGCCAGAGAGCAGTAATAGAAATGAAAGAAAGAGAGAGGAAGCAGAGCCAGAGTGGCAGGTCTGACCGGACTCAAAACCACCCCCACCGGATTGGGCTGAAAGCTCTGCCACCTCCCCCTCCTCCCTGTCACACGGAAGGGGATTTCAATTGACCACAAGAAACTTGTGTTCCAGGAATTTACACACTAACGAAACGAGGGTCACTTATCAGCTATTGTGGCTTAAATATAAAGGTCAGAGAGCAGTGTTAGTCCCACAGCAGTGACCCGGGCCACTGGGGAGACGAATTTGACCGGCAGCAAGCGCGTGCATACTGGACGAAAATGGGACCTGAGCCATGTAAAAATAAAAGCGCTGACCTGTCTGCATCGGAGCATGTGTATAAACACCAGAGGAGCTTTTTCTCAAAAACACATTTCAATAGCAAACTGAGTAACAGGGAGTGTGTAAGCAGAGAATGGCTGTGTTACTTGCCATCAGCGGGCAGTGTGTTTTGTTTTGTCAGCATTTGTTAGTGGGGGTTATGTGGTGGTTTTGGGTTTTTGGGTGGAATTCCTGGAACTGAGTTTTTCGGTTTGCTGTGGTGGTACACTTCCTCACCTGCAACCCCTCTGCAATCAACTCCGGCATGAAGCTCTTCACCTCTCTTGACCTGGGTGCCAGTGCTGCCAGTGGTTAGATCAGCCGCCTCACTCATTGTGAACTTTTTGCAATCAGTGTTTTTTTTTCTGACTCAGAAGATTGTTTCGTGTGCTTATTGACTTTTTCGTGTGCTTTCTCCAGTGCCTTCTGCCTTCTCCTGCGAGCTTCAGCGCCTCTCGACCCAGCCTCTCACCTCCGTGAACCACCACCTCTGCTATCCCCTCTGGATTCAACCAACACCCGCCTCATCAGCCTCACCAGCCTCACCGGCCCAGTCCACTCGCCCCTCTCTCTCCGCATCGAGTCGGTGAGGGATGAAGAGTGGAATTAAAAAAACATTTTTTTCATTCATCACCAAGTTTTCTGTGAGTTTGCTCCTGGGTCCCTCCCCCACCATCGGTTCCTAAACCACCACAGGTTACTCTGACTGGAAACATGCAGGTGATCACATAGCAGAACATGAAAGCAGTGACATTCACATAACAGCCATAATTGCTTACATCAATCAAGCAGCTGACTGTGGGACAGTGGACTCAGAACTCAAAAAACAGTTCGATGAGGAATGTGAATATTGGACACAGGTTCTACAGAGGGTTGTTACTGTTGTGAAGTATTTGGCTGAACGGGGACTACCTTTCAGGAGTGACAGCCACAGGTTTGGAGACACCAACAATGTCACCTCTTTGGGCAGCATGGACGTGATCAGCCAGTTTGATCCTTTTTTTAAAGGCTCATATTGAAAAATATGGAAACACTGGCAGCGGAACTCCATCCTACCTCTCTCTGAATGGGTATGAGGAATTCATACAGCTGATGGGATAGAAGGTGCTTGATGAAATCATCAGCAGAGTGAAACTTGCAAAGTATTTTGCAGCAAATATAAAACATATAAAATATTTAAAAAACCCTGGAATATCTAGGTAATCTACATCATGGAGATTACCTATCCAAGATATATATATATCTAGATACCTAGATATTACAGTTTTTTATAATGAGACTGTAAATTTGGGGGATGGGACAGGGCCTGCAAAACCTCTCAGCCCCAGGGCCTAGTGTTGTTTGAGAAAGAGATATATAAGTTAAAAACTTATTTGGAGAAAGCCTGGGACATGAGGGAGGAAGTATTGTTTCAGTAGGAGTACGATGTGTATTTAGGTATTTATTCTTTATTAT
>NW_024623909.1:0-5317 GCF_008729295.1 Plectropomus leopardus
AATCCAAAATTTCACCTAGAGATGAATTATTCTGAGATGAATTACTCTGTTCTGTCACACAACAACCTGTCACATATATGTGTTGGCAGTAATGAGGAACAGGTGAGCTGACTTGCCTTGATGAGGTGGCGTGGCTAGTGCTGAGAAGTGGAAAAAGACAGGGTGAACTAAAAAGTACTCACTTAGAACCGGGATGATGCAAAAAAAAACAGCAGGTGACCAGGAATGTAGAAATAGTTTGTGCTGAAAAAAGTTTAATTTGCACCTCATCACTGTAAAGATATTATGAAAGTTCTCTGCATTTACCAAGTTCATCTAAACTTTACCATGCTCATGAGTAATAGCTTTTTGACAACAGCATGCAGAAGAAAATGTAGTATCAGCAGAGTAAATTTTGTCAATATATGTACTGGTGAATAAAGGAAAATCCTCATTTGGTTGGCTGTGTTCAATCTCTTACTCTTGTGATCAAAAATGATCTGAAGTTCAATTCCAGATCCAATTCATTCAAAGCACAGACACAGATACAGATAAATCAGTTGGTCGAAAAGGCACAGATAATGCTGTGCCTGAGAAAACCACAAAGAAAGAACAAATACAGACACATAACTATGACAAAATATCCATAATATACATGATAGAGAGTTTGCAAAATGGGGTGGTTATATAACATATTTTTTTGATATTTCCACATCCATCTTTCACATTTGACTTCTGTGAGGATTCATCCTGACCTGGTCCTTGGCACTCTGTTCATCATTGCGCTGCTCTCACTGTATTTCAGCAGACAACAGAATGAATCCCCTCAATAAAGTCCACTCTTCAGCAGATGTCCAGGCTGTCATGTTTCATTTTATCATAATTGGTAGTTCCACCTCAGGGGAAGGGAGAGATATAAAGAGAGTGAGAACAGAGGAAGAGACAGACGGACTGGGGAGATGGAAAGGGTTAGACAGGAGAGGACAAGCAGGGGAGGGAAGGATGGATGAGCAGACACAAATACAGAGAGGGGGAGGAGGGATGGGGGTATGACTGTGTGATGGAAAATGAGAGAGAAAGAGAGAAAGAGGAGGGAAAAAAGACAGAGAGAAAGGAGCCTTCAGCCAACATTTGAACAAGGTTGGCCTGGCGTTTGGATGGTCAGGTCTCAGAGCAGATGGTTTAAAGACTCACTGTGGGTCTCACATTAGTGAGCAGAATATGGCACAGTAAGGGCTAGGCACACACTGCCAGAATACTCTGTTATGAGATATTTAGATACTGGGTTAAATAGATAATGCAGCAGTGGCCATCACTTCTGCAGAGTGCTGTAGAGTGGCAAAGTGTCTCTGAGTAGTGATTACCTAAAGGCTGCAGCTTTGATCTGTGAGTGTTTAAGATCACTTATGACTTATGAATGACACAACCATCAAATCATACCAAATGTTGTGTGAAGTTCAGTCTGTGCCTCTGTACCTTTTGAATGTGTCTGTTTGTGTCACCTCCCTCTGTGGCAACGAGGTGGAGCAGTCTTCATTCAGACAGATAATAACCCTAACCTAACCCTAACCCCTAACCCTAACACCATCCAGCAAAATGCTGAATATGCCTTAACTCGTGCCACAACAGACTGTGACTTTATATTCCAGCACACTTCGTTGGCTAATCAAATATGTGCAGGCACAATTCCCAGTAGACGAATTTGTGATGTGAACTGTGTAAGTGTACAATTTACCTCGTGAGCAGCTCCTCCAACACAGCCCTCTTCAGCTTTTAAAACCACTGTTGTTTTTGTCTGAATGCCAATGTTTTTACCCAATCATTACGCTCGTGGCCCAGTGGTTTCCTTTTTTAGTACTGACAGTCAATACATGTCAAGTTGGTAGGTCTTAAGGCTGTCAGACAGTGGTGCTGAGAGAATGAAGGAATAAAAGAAAAGAGTTGGCATGCTGCACAATAGGGAGCAACTCTTGCTGGGATATACGTTGATTGCAGTGATCTCTAAAGTTTGTTAAATGTCTGTCTGTGTTTATATGTTAACCCTTTCATCTCTGTAATATAAATGGTCCTCCAGTGCCTACATTGGTATTTTTGCTTATTGTGATGTCATTTCTTGGATTATCTTTAGATAATTCACATCCCGGAAATCTGTACAATCTAAAATGAAAGGTTATGTAAGTCAATAAACCAGAATTATTACTGAAATTGTTTCATTTAAAAAAAAAAAAAAAAGATCCATGAGATTTTTTAATGTAGGAACATAAACTAAGCACTTCACAAGGTTTCTGAACTATTCACATTATTTATCTATTTAGATATGATCATTGTGATTTATGAACAGAGTGCAAAGACACTATAGTGAAATCATAATTCATTCATCTAGCACCACTGTGCCTCTTTGCACCAGAGGAGAAGGTAATGAAGTGATGACATGAAAGACAAAAGCCTTAGCTTTCTGTTGTAAAAAGAATAGATGCTCTAGCTATTATGGTTGTTATTTTACAGCGTTTTATATGCAGGATTATGGAAACAGCGATCTCCCCCTGCCACATGTTTACATGTTGTAAGATAAGGAAACATGAGGTCATGATGTGATGACAAGGAAGACAGATGCCTAAAGCTGGACATACAACTGCATGATTTTAGAAATAAGGTCGTTTATTCCAACTCATACTGTACGGGTAAATGGTCTGCAATGTAAAGCCAAAGCCCACAACCAACATGCTCACGCTGTACGGTCTAATCGTCAAGTCACAACCTGAGAGCTTACACTGTACGTGTAAAAACAGACTGTCGGCACAGTGAGAAAAACAAGCACTCACATTAGGAAACTGACTTGTGATTTTGCTTCAACTGTGCAAGAGCCATAAACATAGAATTAATTTAATGTGGAATTAACGGTTAAGGGGTATGAATACACCAATGGACCAAGGTGCAAGGTGACAGCTGAGCTATTCCTGACTCGCTAATCTGTGGCTGAGCAGGGGTGGATTTTGATTTACTGTCCCAGGGCGAGATAGAAGTGACCCTTAACTGACACCAGTATGAATAATCTCTGTCTTGAGACCCCTCACGTGCAACCACTCATTTCACACACATGCACACTGGAACAAAAAACATCACATTTGTTATACAGGCATTTTGGGAAAACACCGTTGTAGCAGTTGAGGTCATTCTGCATAATAATTAGCCATGTGCTTCTGTTTAGGAGAGTGTGTGGCATATTTTTGGAGTAATGGTTGTTTGTTTTCAGGATGACAGACTGTACAACAAATAGGCTGTCAGTCCATTTGTTCTGTTAGCAGCTATTATTGGTAGTTCTGTGGAGAGAGAGGTGTGGGTAAGTAGTCAGGAGTTATGGGGCCATGATGCTGAGGGTAGCACAATGGAACAGTACCCCCAAAACTTAAGATGTCCAGTTTTACATTCCAACATCTCTGTTGGTTCCTTACGGCAACGCTGCCGGCATGTAAGCAAGTCATCCCAGTCAGTAAGCATCTGTCAGTCTGGGTCTATTGGCTGGCAACTGGGAAAAAAATGTGTAAGCAAACACACAAGTTGAACAACAATGTTTCTCTGCGCAAAAGAGACTTTCAGATTTTGCCATCTACAATCCATGATATTACCAAAAGCTTTGGAGAATCTGGAGAAGTCTCTGCTATCAAACAGCATGGCTTAAAACCAATTTTGAATGCATGTGACCTTTGATCCCTCAGGATGCACTGCATTAAAATCCAACATGACTGTAGTAGAAGTACATTACTGCATCTACAAATGCAAGTTCAGATTCTACCATGCAAAGTGAAAGCCAAATAACAATATCCAGAAACACGACAGACCTTTCTGAGCTCATCTGATATGGACTGACACAAAGTGAAAAAGTGTGCTGTGGTATGAGGAGTCCATATTTAAAATTGTTTTTGGAAATCATGGATGTCGTGTCCTCAGGGTTGAGGAGGAAAAGGGCCATCCAGACTGTTACCATCTCAAAGTTCAAAGCCAGCATCTATGATGGTATGTGGGGGTGTTAGTGCCCATGGCATCATGGGTAACTCGTTAATTTCTGACATTACCATGAACGTTACCAAGGTACGTATATCTTTTGGAGCAACATACGCTGCCATCTAAACAATGTCTGTCTAATGAAACAAAAAATACGACAATAGAAACCCTTGACTGTTGAGCAACTGAAGTTGTATAAAAAGCAAGGGTGGAAAGAATTTCACTTTCAGAGCTTTAGTTAGTTATCATAGTTCCTAACACCTATGTTATGTATAACAGAGGGTTTTGACCTCCAAGCACACTCAGATGACTCAGCACTATTTGCACATACATGAACAAACTAAGACCCCTCTGAAATCAACTGTACTCAGACCACCTGGGCAAAAGTTCTGAGTTCAAGTCTGCAGCACAGTTTGTTTTAATTGTGCATTGTCAACACAAAGGGGAACACATGGGTTCCATGTGACGTCACTGTGCCTTAGCGCCGCAATATTTGTGAGCTGCTCACCACAGCCCTAATTGAGAAGAGGAAGACACGTTACTGACATTAGGACGAAACAGAAATTGACACAAAAAATAAAGGTCATACAATGTGCCCAGAATATGTTGCACAGTTGGCTGTAACAACAGTCATTAGACAAAACCTGAGCTGCAGTTTTATTCCATTCTGAAGCAGCTAGATTGGCAGAATAAACAAACAGAAATTTTTAACAAATAAATAGTGTTGAAGTAACTTAATCCCTGTTCACACAGGACTAGTATTATGTGGGGACCTCTGCTAATTAATAATAATTGTGGGGGATGTCTGTGATTTAAATCCCCTGCCAAACAGACATGTCTGTGATGTGTAAAGGGCGGCTGTGGCTCAGATTTATCAGTTCTTTGGGTCATTACACAGTTAATATCTCCTCCTGTTATAATCAAATCCTCAGCGTTAGCAGCTAAAAGAGCTGAAATTTCTTTGAAGAAACCAGTGTCAACTTCATTTAGATGATACAAGTTTAAAAGTGTTATTTTAGTGTCTCCAACTGAACCCACACCCATAACATAGCACCCAATTTTTATCATCAATTACTCTCTCAGATAGGGGACCAAGTGATTAGCGGCATAAAATTGCCACTACTTTTTTTCACATTCTCACAAGATGTGATGTAAACCAGCCCCACCCATTCCCATCTTCACTTTTTGTGTTCATTGACATTTAAATGGATCTTTTGGAGAAAAGCTATTGAGCATTTTTTTTTTCAACTGGTTAATAATTTTCTTCCTCGTAATAGGATGGTTAAGTCTATATTGTAACTAACACAATTCAGTGTATTAATTTCTTCACAACTTT
>NW_024623910.1:0-2277 GCF_008729295.1 Plectropomus leopardus
ATTACTAACTGCACACAGGTCAGTGAAACAAGACACTGGTGAAACACATGAGGCAATCAAAAAAGGCTGGAAAACTCAGGAAGTAAAAGTAGCACTAAACACAATGAGAACACAACAAAATAAAACAGGAAGTGGACACAAACATATGGACAGAAAGTTGACAGAATATCACAGTTTTTGATCATTTTTGAGCGACATACTATACTATGATGTTTTTGATTATTTTCAGATGACATATTATACTATGATGTTTTTGATGATTTCTGAGCAACACACTATACTATGATGTATTTGATGATTTTTGAGCGAAATACTATACTATGACGTTTTTGATGATTTTCGGGTGACATACAATACTATGACTTTTTTTAAAGGTTTTTGAACGACGTACTATACTATGATGTGTTTGATTATTTTCGGACGACATACTATGCTATTATGTTTTTGATGATTTTTGAGCGACATACTATACTGTGATGTTTTTGCTGATTTTCGGACGAAATAAAATACTATGACTTTTTTGATGATTTTTGAGCAGCACACTGAACTATGATGTTCTTAATGATTTTTGAGAAACATACTATACCATGACATTTTAGATGATTTTCGGACGACATGACATTTTTGACGATACTATAGCAACGTACTATAGTGTGATGTTTTTGAGCGACATACTATACTATTACAAATTTGATGAATTCTATGACATTTTTGATTATTTTCTTGCAACATATTGTACTATGACATTTTTGATGATTTTCAGATGACATAATATATTATGACATTTTTGGTGTTTTTCGAATGACATATTTTATAATGTTTTCGATCATTTTTGAGACACACACTATACTATGACATTTTTGATGATTTGTTGATGTCATACTATACTGTGATCTTTTTTGGCCAACATACTATTGTTTGACTTTTTTATGCTATTATGGACAAGATACTCTAGTATGACTCTGTTAACCTATTTTGAATGACATACTATACTATTACTTTTTCATGCTATTTTGGACAACATACAATACTACGACTTTTTTATGCTATTGTTGAAGAATACTTTTGTCAGGTTTGAGTTCTTATGAAGACACAAATGCCTTCAAAAAGGGCAGACAGGTCCTCAAATGTAAAGTGAGCTTCAGTCCTGATGAAATTGTTCAAAAATCAAGCAGGGAACCACAACACAGAGAACACAATACAATAGACACACAAATAAAAAAAAACAAGCATGATCACAAGGGAATTCCAGGGTGAAGACCCCAGCAACCAAAGTGCAAACAACAGGGTAGATAACAGATCAACTGACCACAAACAAAGGGAAACACATATGTATATCTAAACTTACAACAATCCAAGTTATAGCAGGGAACACAGGGGAGGAGCAAACAAGACTAAAACAGAACAGGTGAAGACTGGTAACAGGGAAGGGCAAACGGAAGGGAAACAAACAGCAGGGAGACCTAAAGACACAGGAAAACCATAAGGGAAAGTGCTAACAGGTGAGGACTGTAGAATTAGTGAGGGACAGATGAAACCTATCAGTAACACACTATGGTGGGAAAACATACAAAGACAGGAAGTAAAACCAGACATGACACGAGGAGTGATACCAAAAAATAAAACAGGAAACAGAATGTGAATAACGTGAAACAAGGAAAACACAAACAGAAAACCCCAAAACAAAGTCCACTTAACTGATGAGTGGATGGATGACATATTATGCCATGAATTTTTAATAATATTTTGGATGACATACAGTACAGGCCAAAAGTTTGGACACACCTTCTCATTCAATGCGTTTTCTTTATTTTCATGACTATTTACATTGTAAATTCTCACTGGAGGCATCAAAACTATGAATGAACACATGTGGAGTTATGTACTTAACAAAAAAAGGTGAAATAACTGAAAACATGTTTTATATTCTAGTTTCTTCAAAATAGCCACCCTTTGCTCTGATTACTGCTTTGCACACTCTTGGCATTCTCTCGATGAGCTTCAAGAGGTAGTCACCTGAAATGGTTTTCACTTCACAGGTGTGCCTTATCAGGGTTAATTCGTGGAATTTCTTGCTTTATCAATGGGGTTGTGTTGTTTCAGTTGTGTTGTGCAGAAGTCAGGTTAATACACAGCCGACAGCCCTATTGGACAACTGTTAAAATTCATATTATGGCAAGAACCAATCAGCTAACTAAAGAAAAACGAGTGGCCATCATTACTTTAAGATATGAAGGTCAGTCAGTCCGGAAAATTGCAAAAGCTTTAAATGTGTCC
>NW_024623912.1:0-2446 GCF_008729295.1 Plectropomus leopardus
GGAGTCCTCCTCCCCACTGAGGCATGATGGGAGTCCTCCTCCCCACTGAGGCATGATGGGAGTCCTCCTCCCCGCCGAGGCATGATGGGAGTCTTCCTCCCCAGAAACCAGCACACAGGAAAACAACCTCAGTTTGGGGTCTAAAGAAACTGAGGAAAACAGCGACAGGCTCCGAAAAAACAAAACAAAACAAAAAAAACATGTTTATGCTCATAAAAAAACAACAAAAGAAAACAAAGAAGAACAAACAGCGACAGGCCCCGAAAAATCCCTCACCGTCATCGTGCTTGAAGTCTAAAAAGCGTCACTGGTCCTAAAATCATCCTGTTTCTGTCTTTGTCAGCAGCGTCGCCGTCGTTGTCGTCGTCGTTTTCGTCGTTGCCGCGGTGGCGCTCCGTGATGTCACGGTGGCGGTGGATTATTTTTGGCGTCGGTCTCTCTCTCTGGTGTTTGTGGCTTCGACAGAACGAGGACTTTTTGCTTTTTTGACCTCGTCGACCTCGTCGATCTGGTTCGGCCGTCTGTTTTCGGACAATGAGGTCACTGCGGAGCCGTGGCGTTAAATAAAGCGCCGATCGCGTTTTTTCATTATTTATGTATTTATTGTTTCATTTGTGTTTATTCATTATTTGTATCACAGGAACTGAATCTCTGTGTTTTAGGACTCGTGATCAGACCAAACAGGACCTCTGAGGAAATGTTGAAAATTTGAGTTTTAAACCTTAGAAGCCGGCTGAAATATTACACACTGATATTGTCTTGTGTTTCTCTAGTTTTTTATTTTATTTTATTTTATTTGTTCATATTTCATTCATAGTCAGATTTACAGAGCTTTTTATTCTGAAAAACATTGTGATGATGTGTTATGTGATTTATGTGTGATCATATGTGATTTATGGAGTGATGAAAACAAATATAAATAAAAAATAACAAATATCCGTCTTTTAAAAAAACATTTGATTCAAATATAAATAAAAGAAACAAAAATGTTGAACCCGACGTAATCGGCTGTGAAAATAAATCCCTGCACATTCAGTCAGAGGATGCTCATTTGCATGTTGAAGCCTTAAATTAGGAGGTTGAGTCAAAGATTAGCGGAGACAGGGCGCGGAGGACGCGGAGGACATGTCTCCGTCTCCTCTGGACTTCATGAATGAAGCTGATTTATTTGAACTCAATTCTGCCACCTGCTGGTTAAAAACAGTCGCTGCATCTCAGATAATATAATAATATAATAAATATTTGCCCTGCAGATTGCTTTAAATCACATTTTCACTGTTGTATTTTGCTCATTCGTGAGTGTTTTTGTCCTCATTTTGTCTCAGCTCCACCTTGTCCTGGGGGACTCCAGTGCATTCTGGGAAATGTAGTCCCTCCAGAGGATCCTGGCTCTGCAGGAGGATCATTCAAGGTTCGAGTTCCTCTAAAAGTCTTAAATGTGTGTTTTATATTTCACTTGTCCACCAGAGGACATCGTGTTCTCGTCCCTGTGAGGGTTTCTGGAGGACTAGATGTCTTTCAGGTCTCTGTAGGACTCGGATCTGCTCGTCGCCCATTTCCCGGGCAGGCTGTACTTTGATTCTTTGAGCGGGATGCTGACAGATGAGACGTACTGGACGGACCGGGACACGGCGGCTCTGAAGCTCGGCGTCCTGGCCGTGAAGAGGACGAATATCTGAAACCCCTGAAAACACAAAAAAAGATAAATTAGGGCCTGAACACCGACTGCAGCTCATTTTTGGGGGACTGACGGCTCCTCAGAAAAGACAAATGTCCTAGAATTTGAGAAAAGTTCCAAAATCCTAGAAATGTTCTAAAATCCATATTAAAAAAAATCCTCACAAACCTCATAAAATTCTGAAAACAGTAAAAGCTAAAATCCTTGAACGTGCTGAAATTTAAAAAATGTCTACAAATTCTACAAATGTCCCTGAATCTGAGAAAGTTTCAAAATCCTGGAATTGTTACAATTTTTCAGAAACGTCCTAAAATCCCAGAAACGTCCTAAAGTCCCAGATATGTCCTAAAATCCTAGAAATGTCTTAAAGTCACAGATTTGTCCTAAAACGTGGTCTCTGCACTTGAGACTTTACAAACAGATGGATGTTGACGTTGGTGGACGAGACTAACTGACCTGTGTGGTGGTGCAGAGACAGAAGAGGACGCTGAGGACCAGGTGGGCCTGTTCTGTGGTGACCAGCACCAGGTACCCCAGAGTCCAGGACAGACACAGTAAGACGGCCAGAGAGAAACTGGACAGGAACTTCTTCCACAGAGACAAAGGTTTGGTGCTGCAGCACAGAAGCAGGTGGGTGGATTTAATCTTTGATTATTGATTTGATTTCATCAGCAGAGACACGTGTTTCCACGGGGACTCGTGTCTCTGCAGAGACACGTGTTTCCACGGGGATACGTGTCTCCGCATGGACACGTGTTTCCACGGGGA
>NW_024623913.1:0-3970 GCF_008729295.1 Plectropomus leopardus
TTTTCTCAGGAAGCTTCCTGAGAAAAAGACTCGTGTTGGAAACATTGCAGTATTATTAACTATCGATACCTTAAATTGATATTTTGATATTTTTCAGGTATAAATAATAAATAATAATACAAATGAATTGAAAAAATAAAATAGCAAATAAGTAAATATACTACAATAAATGAATGATTTAAACTGAAAAAATATAATAATTAAAATGAAAATGATTAATGTATGTATGAATGTATGCACACACAAAAAAACTAACTATGATGTCAACACAACTTCAGAGCCTCTGCTGATCTCTTGTGTTGTGAGAGACAATCATTTTTTAAATTTTGTGATCTGTGAATAGATTTGACTGCGGTGTCAGACAGGATTCTGTTCTCAAAGGTTAAATTAAAGTTTATAGGATTTCATGGCTCATGTTCATAACATCTAACTGTGCAAATAAAGATAAAGGAGGCTGCGTCTGTGGAAAGAAATAAACTCAACAGTCAGATTTCATGGAACTAAAGCGACTGTTGATGTTTCTGAAATGTTTCCAACACGAGTCTGTTTCTCTGGAAGCTTCCTGAGAAAACGCTCCCTGATCTCGTGTTTCCGGCCCCAGAGGGGCCCGCTGGCTGTTCGATGGAGGATCTGATGAGCGGCGGCACTTTATCAGCTCAGGTTTCTGCAGAGTTTAGTCAGCGAGCCGATGAGTTCAGTGCGGCTCATCGTCCCGGCACAAACATTCAAACGCTGCGATTCCACTGGTGCAGAGACGATAACCTGCTGTGTGACGACGTCAGGGAGCGACCCCTGCGTGTTCGCACACTGATGTAGGTCAGAGGAGCGCCCGGCTCGCCCTGTCCTCACACACACACACACACACACACACACGGCTTCATTTGCATGTTGGCATGTTTAATTTCCTCCTCTAATTATGAGCTGAACATGTTGTCACAGTGACTCATTTTAATGTGTCTCCACCTTTTATATTCGCTAATTAAACAGTTTCATCAGAGAACAAACAGAAACATGAAGATGAAGATGAAGATGAAGATGGAGAAATCTGCAGAGCAACATTCAGCTGCAGCTTTCAGCCTCTTTTAGCTCATTCTTTTGGTTTTGCAGCTCTTTTATTAACCCTTTGGGTCCACTTTAACGCTTTAACAAGCATTGTAACCACATCTGACATTTTTTTGCGATCAAATTGCTGAATTAAAAACTACAAAACCCAATCTGATTTTGTACAACTGTTTTTATTTGATGCACTTTAGTATTTAGATTAGACTCTTTTTGCATTCATTAAATTCTATATAATTATTTTAAATGAACTTTTCTTGTTATTTAGTTTTCTTTCTTTATAAGTTATTTGGTTATTGTTTGAAGGCACTTTTTACAATGTAATATACGACCACATATGAGGGATTTCTGGGAGCTGATAGTCCACAGTTTCACGGAGGAACTGTGAATTCAAAACTTCCGGATGATCTGCTCAACTTTTGAAGAGTTATGTGATGAATTACAACCTCTTTCAAAATAATGCTAATAGTAAATTTGAGGGCATGACCTCGGTGAAAACAGCCTTCTTCAGGACAAATGTTACACTTGGAGCTCCGCCTCTCGCTTGAGCAGATAAATCCTCAGGATGTTTGTTTGTTCTGATTCTGCAGAAAACAACATGCAGGTTCAGCAGGAGAGTGCGTGACAGCAGCAGCAGTGAGAGCTATGAACCGTCTGAGCGGCGAGCTGCAGCAGAACAAAGTGAAACCAGACGAGCCAGTTTCCTTCACTGACTGAACTCGACTGACCTCAGACATTTCCAGCTCAGTGATCGTCTCACTGCAGCAACATCTGTGCACGGCGACGGATACCTGGACTTTATTTAGAACGAATAATCAGCCCGAAATATCATATGGAAACAGTGTTGTGCTTGTTACTCTATAAATTTAATATATTACTTATTTTAAAAGTGACAGTACTTTCCTTATTACTTTTCCATTACACGTCAAAAATTGGTAATTGTGCCTACTCAGACTTTGTGTGTGCGCCTCTCTGAAGTTTAGATTGCCTGCAGATCTTTTTATTAATTTATTCCTTATTAACCTGCTGTGTTGCCTGTGCTCGGTACTTTCCAAAGGATCTGTATGACAAACAAACACAGGACTTTCCCCCAGGAGACAAGTGTTTGTGTCTCATGTGCAACCAAGTGAACTTTGCATTATTTTAAGGTACGTCATCCAGTTTTAGGGACAGTTTGTCTCGTTTCTTCTTCCTGTCGTGATAATTGTGTGTGCGTTCATGCATATGTCCTAAATGTAGACTCAAGGAGAGTCAACATCATTCAGTTTTTTGTGTTTTCTTTTTTTTCATCACAAAACATCATGACAAAACCTGGCATTCAAAGGGTTAAAATTCTCAAAATTGATGAGTATTTCTATATTTATGATTAGGACTGATGCTCGTTAAAAAATAAACTCAATGAAAATCATATTAACGTGAGTAATAAGAGTGTACGTAATATTAAAGCAGGGCCCTAAGGGCTATTATTATTATTATTATTATTAGAAGTAGTATTAGTAGTAGTAGTAGTAGTAGTAGTAGTTGTAGAGGTAGTAGTAGTAGTAGTATCACCTCTTTTTGCCTCCATATGTTCATCAGTCTCATCAGACTGTTTGTGTTACAGTTGGCGACTCTGACCGTCCACCTCACAGCTGCAGGAAATACCGTTCATCTCCACTGAACGAGCAGCTGGTACTAAAAATAGAACTCAGAGAACACACACACACACACACACACACACACACACACACACACACTTTTAATGATTTTAGGAATTTATGGACTGTTGGTATTAGTTAATTATATTTAGAATCAATAATCTTTTCTATAACTATATAATTCTATAACTAAAGCTGTGAAGCAGGAAAAAGGACAATATTTGTCCAGCGCAGTGCAGTGATAGGTGGAGAATCCGCGTGCGTCCTCAGCGTCTCCATGTAAGGACAGACGGCTGCAGACGTGCTCGGCCTTGTTTGCATTCTGTGGCGGGACGAAGCTTTCGGCCGAACTGGGAGGTGTTTATCATTCCCGGGAAGCGGCGAGCCGCTTCAGCTCCGTCTCACACCATGACACCATGTCTGGACACTCGGCCGTCTCTGAGCTGCTCCGATTGGCCGGCAGGTGTCTGTTAAATTCAAGCTCAGCTCAGGTCAACAGTTTGCCATCAGGGGACGCTCTGTGTCGGAGCTGCAAAGAAAGTGAAAAACATTTCTGGTATTTGGATGTTTTCAGAGACATGTTGTGATCTTTCCTGTCATTGTCTGTCTCTGTTGGACGGACAGGGACGCTGTGTAATCAGGACAGGACACCAGAGGAACATGTCTCTGTGGTTTCCTGCAGATGCTTCTGGTTTTGGCTGAGCGCACGCCTTTCCGTCACCTGAGGAGCTCGCAGCGTGCAGACGTGTCATCACACAGGAATGTAGCTGCAACACCGCCCGAAATAACGCAGACTTACAGACAGCACCTCAACATCTCCGTCCTCCTGTCCTCCGTCCCCACCACAGCTCCAGCTTTCCACCAGAGGAAAAACAAGAGAGAGGGGCAGGAAGTGAGAGACAGAAGAACATGAACCTGAACCGCACTGTGGCTGTCCGCCACAGCAAAGACAGAGATTAAAAAACTTATTGGAAAATATTATTAAAAACCGTCTTCTAGCAGAACCGCCAACACGTCCTGATCCAAAGTCATCACATGCTGCCGCTCTGTCAGTGGACTTCTGCGTCTACATGCTACGCTCTAGGTGTCCTTCTGCGTCTGTTGTTGATGTTCAGGATGCTGCGATGGGATCCCGGTCAGGATTAGAGCTCTGATCAAGCCCAAAAAATCAGACCTGACATGAACCTGCACAGTTTCTGTCGAAGCCCGACCCGAGCCCCGTTAAAACCTGAATCGGCACTGTAATAATGCGTCTATAGTATATTACAATTTAT
>NW_024623914.1:0-3515 GCF_008729295.1 Plectropomus leopardus
ACACACACACACACACACACACACACACACACACACACACGGTCCGTCCTGTCTCTGAGCCGTCTAATGCCTCCCAGCTGAGCCTCTCTCCAGCCAGCAGCAGCATCGCTCCTGATGTCCGCGACAACACACACACACACACACACACACACACACGCACACACGCACACACACTCTGAGGCGTGTGTGTGTGTGTGCGTGTCGTCCTCTGCTTCACGTTTTTATTGATTCTGTCAGAAAACAAACAGGAATGTACGATGAACACACGTGATCTGTTTCTGTGAGCCGAGTCACGACAGGTGTGGCGAAACTTTATTTAAACCTCAGAGACAAAAAAGCGACAATTAAACAAAATTAGTAATGAAGAATTTAAAGCCGAGCGCACCAACAAGGATTCAAATACGGTTTCAGAGTTCACTAATATTATTAAAGATGCTCAGTTTTAGAAACGAGCATCTTTCCACCAAACTTCACTCACTTCTCTTTAAATTTCGTAAAATATGTCAACACGATTTTACAGCTGAGATCTTATCTAGAAACAAGCATATCTCACTAAACTCTTATTTAAATTTTAGCGAACACTTTATTGCAGTCATTTTAAAAATGTCCTGTTTTAGAAAGGAACATCTCTCCACATTTTTTCTTTAACATGAATCTTTTTTAATTTCGGTTTAAATTTGAATTGTAACACAAACGAATATGATTCAGAATTAAATAATTCTCGTTGGTGAAACTCTGCCTTAAATGTTTCGAAGAGGATTTATTTTCAGTGTTTTCTGAGCTGTGAATCTAAAATCTAAAAGTTCTGACATGGCAAATCCATCAGAAAATACTTTGAATTTAACCTTTAACGTCCTGAAATCTGAAAAAGAAAGAAATGACATGATGGACATTTCCACATCAGAGGAGCGAAGGACAACACAAAAAAACTTCATTCAAAAAACTTCACTTTGGTAGAATAATTCCACTTTTTTTCTTTCATTTACAAAAATCAACTTTGCACAAGAATTTCAGAATAAAAGTACCGCACATGTCGCCACAAGCGGCCGACACTTTAACTGGATCACATGCATGAAAACTTCTGACCCACCAGAGCGAATCAATCACAGGATGCCAAATTATCACCTTTAACCTCGACTGCAGTGAAAGGAAAGATTGTTTTTATTAATTCTAACTTATTATTATGAAGATTGTATATTATTGTTATAAGTATTATTACGCTGCAAAAAAAGTGACACACTTGGCTGAAATCCTCGAGAGATATTTAAAGTTTAATTATCTTCTTTTAGTTTCTGTCTGAAATCAGAAAGCGGCTCGTTAAACACGTCCGCGTGTCGATAATTTAAAAAAATATCTCGGTGTGATGTGGATTATTTGTAAAATATAAAAGCCAAGTTTGTGATGATTTTTTTGCAGTGTGTTTGACTCATCATCAGGGCTACACTGAGCAGTGATCTGATCTCCACTCGACTGTAATGTAATGTATTTCCTTTCAATGAATGTATAGAAGTAAACATTTACACCAACCCGACTGTGAGCTCTTTTTTCAACTGTGAGGATTTTATTTTGAAAGGGAACATCTTTTTTTTCAAATGAGGTGAAACTTTTACTCACAACAATCCAAAGACCGGGATTACTTTCTGCAGCGAAGGAGAAAAACCTGCAGGCGATTCAGAGTTAATAAATATAAACGTCATCATCGTCTGCAAAGAAATTTAGCTGTTAGATATTTCAACAGGAGACGAGGAGAGGAGAGTCAGTGAGGAGAAAAGAGAGGAGGAAAAGAAGACAGATGGAGGGGAGAGAAAGCATGGAGAGAAGAGGAAAGAAGGAGAGAAAGAAGCAGAGAAAAAGCGAGGAAGTGAGAGGAAACATGGAGGGGAGAAAAGAAGAAAGGAGGAGAGAAAAAAGGACAGAAGATGAGAGGAAATATGGAGAGAGGAGGAAAGGAGGAGAGAAAAAAGGAGAGAGGAGAGGAAACCTGGAGAGAACCAAGGGGAGGACAGAAGAAGAGACAAGGAGAATCAAAACAGGAGACAAAATGATGAGACGAGAAGAGAGGGAACAAGTAAAGGAAACAAGGAGAAAAGAGAACAGGAAAGGAGGAGAGGAAACATGGAGAGAAGAGGAGAGAAGGACAGACCCAAGGGGAGGAGACAAGGACAGAAGAGGAAATAAAGGAGAAAAGGAGGAAAGGAGGAGCAAACGACAAGAAAACAAAACAAGGAGACGAAACGTGACAAGGGAAAGAGAGGAGACGAGGAGAGGAGGGGAGACAAGAGGAGATAAGGAGAAAAGAGGAGAGGAAAGGAGGACAGGAGAGACAGTGAGGAGTAACTGAGTTTTATTCTCATCGTGTCAAAAACACCGTCGCCTCTGAAACAATCTCAAATCCAAAGAAACAAAAACACACTTTTTATTTTATTTTTTTCTTTTTAATATAAATATAAATCATCTTTTATAGCATCTTGTGTTTTTTTGTTTACTGTGCAAACGTGATGAAAAAGTGAAACTTAAAACTGGATAAACTGAGAAAATGCATAGTGGTAAAAATTAAGGCTTCTTTTTTTCATAAACAACATTTTAAAAACTGTGCGAGACATTTTTTAAGTGTGACGGAAGAAATCCTGTTTTATATTTTTAGTGTTTCAACACTTTCTCTACGTTTAGGAGGAGAAATTAGGTGAAAACGCTCCCGAAAGTCACGTTTCTGAAACGTTTCCGTATCTAAATAATGGAGGGCCTGAACCGGGCCACACAGGGTTAATGAGGGCAAAAACACGTACCGTATGTTTGAGTTTTGGTGAAAAGTTTTAACGTCAGTAGTAACATTTTATTTCCATCTTCAGTCTGATGGTTTTGATTCTTCAACAGACGTTTTTTTAAGTAGTTTATCCACGAAAAAAAGCAGAAAACATCCTCAGTCCGTCGGTGTGATTCTCCTCAGACTCACGTGGTCAGTGTTTTTATCCGCAGAAGAACAATCAGCCGCTCCCCTAAGTCTGATCTTACCAGGTCTGAGCCGGCCCCCGGTCCTCGCCGAGGCCCCCGGTCCTCGCCGAGGCCCCCGGACCTCGCCGAGGCTCGCGCTGGCTCTAAATGGGGCTCAGGGTCTGCCGCTGGTACGCCGTCAGCTCCGGGTGCCACACGTCCACGATGAAGATGAGGCGGTAGCTGTCGGCGTCCTGCCAAACCTCGTGCTCGAAGGAGTCGTCGAAGATGAGGACTTTGCCTTCCTCCCACTCCCTGAGACGCAGAACACGAAGAAGAACGACAGGTGAGCAACTTTAACCTTTAACCTCCCAAAAAAGAGATCCGAGGCTTTTTTTATGGGGGACAAAAAACGACAGTGTCAATTCAAAAAAAAGTTTAAATGAATACAGGAAAAAATACACAAATACAGAAATAAATGAATACAATAATAAATGAATGCTTACATGAATAGGGAAAGAAATAATAAATAAATAAATATAGAAATAAAAAATAAATGCTTAAATAATTATGATAATAAATAA
>NW_024623915.1:5000-9395 GCF_008729295.1 Plectropomus leopardus
TTTTTTTGTCGAGGTCAGAGGCATAATGTTTACAGGGCATACGGGGGGTCCACATGCATGGTCTTACGTATGTCTGCCCGTCCCCTGGGGGTCCATTCTTGTGGACGCGTTAACCCTCAAATTGCATAAATTGAAATCGTGAATACAAAAAAAACGCCACATGGAAATCCAAATTTGCAAATCTGCAGTGGAAACACTTTTTTGGCTTTTATAGCTCGTATGATGTGTAACAGCGGCAATGCGACTTTATGGACGCCAAACGCTGCTAAACCCAAAGAAGAAGAAAAAGTACAACAAAGTCACATGACAGTCTATAAAAACATAACTGGAGGACGGGGGGACAGAAATCTTCTTAACTCTGATACGAGACAAAGGGGGGATCGATATTAGGTCGGCATTTTGAGCAGCTGCAATAGAAAAAAAGCTGCTTATGTTTTGAACATCCATCGCCATGGTTACTGGGATGTTATCACCAGAGATAAGTGGCGTAACATCACTCAGCAGAAACGCAGTCATCTTGCAATTGTGTTTTATCTAAATTTCGAAAATATGGCTTAAGTTTTGGGAGAATCTGTAATGTAAATCCAGCTCGAGAACGCATACGACCACGAAATTTCCAGTTAACTGTTGAAGTGAAAGTCTGCAGGTCGATCAGCGTTTTTAGTCCTTTCTTCTTCTGTGGACGCTCTCTGTCCAGAGAGGCGCCTGATTCATGGAAACCGGAGAAATCGCAGTTTCAGTTACAGCTACGACTTAATGTGGGCGCTTTTCGCAGTAATGCAGCGTGAGTTCCCGATTTAAGACATCCAGAGTCTCCGGGGGACCTCACAGCAGCCCGAGGTCACCGCCGAGCCGCCCTCCGGCCCGGGGCCGAGCGAGCTGAGGTGGCAGGAACACGGCTGAACGGCCCATTAACCGCCGTCTCACCACGCCACGCTACAGCAGGCCGCCGCTGATTTATGACACTGCAGCAGGGGGGTGAGGGGCCCGAGCGGGGGTAAATCAGAATAAATGGATGGTGGCGGTGGAGTGGTGTGTGTGTGTGTGTGTGTGTGTGTGTGTGTGTGTGTGTGTGTGTGTGTGTGTGTGTGGGGGGGGGGGGGGCCGTCAGACACTCTCCCAGGCAGACATGAATATGTATGAACAAACACACGCTCGGGGGCGTGGCGTGTGAGGAGGTTATTGATGCTGAATGCTGTCATTAGTGTTGGAGGGGCTGAGTGTTAAGTAGCAGCTATATAAATGCAAATTCCTCATCATTTCCTCGCGTGTCTCCTCTCATTGCGCTGCGTTCGAGCTCGGCGTCACCTCGTAAACGCTCTCCCCTCGGCTCACCTCCGCTTCCTGTCCCACGCCTCGTCTTCCACCTGATTCCCGCGTTCGGTCGACGCTTTAAAAAAACACAAAGCAGACTTCTCACTGCAGAACAGAGAAAGGGCTGTCTGAACACACCATTGATTTCTGCCGCTCTCTGAGTGTGTTTGTCCGCTGTGTTTATTGACGTTCTTTGCCGCGGTGTAATTATTCCCATCAGGAGAACAGACACTGAGTTCTCTAATAACACCATTAGGTTTCTGCAGCAGCGCAGCGCAGAGCAAATTAAAAGCCTTATTGACACACCCGAAGGGGCTTCTTCACTGTGATTATGAGCGCGACACCGACGCGGGGGGGGGCTGTTAAACACTCTGGATTTTTACAGCAGCAGCAGCCGAAAGTACAGGGGGGGGGGGGGGGGCGCTGGGGGGGGGTTTCTGCAAAGCACAAATACTTTACATTTGTACGTTTCTAATATGACGTCGTATATGAGCGGATGGTGGGGGGGGGGAGAGACGCCTGACGAGCTGCAGGGCAACAAACCAAAAACAATAAAACCAAAACAGGGTTTTTACCATCGAGACAGCGCTGTGGTTCCAGGTCCCCGACTGTGCCCCAGAAGAGGGTAAAAATCCTAGAAATGTCCTAAAATCCTTTAAAAAAGGTCCTTAATTCCAAAGGATGTTTGTAGCATTTTAGGACATTTCTAGGATTTTAGGGGGGGGGGGGGGGGATTTTTTTAGGACATTTGTTTGACCTTTAGGGGGGGGGGGGGGGTAGGGGGGATTTTGGACATTTCTAGGATTTTAGGACATTTCAAGGATTTCAGGGGGGTTTCGAGACCTTTAGGACAATTGTAGCTTGTTTTGGGGGACAATTTCTAGGATCTTAGGTTTTTTAGCATTTTAAGACATTTTTTAAGAATTTCTAGGACATTTTTTGGGGAATCTAAAGATTTAAGGACATTTATAGGGGGGGGGGGGGGGGGGGGTCTTTGGACATTTCTAGGGGGGGGGACATTTTTGGGGGGGGGGAAATTTTGGGATCTTTGGGGGGGGGGGGGGGGGGGGGGGAATATGTGAATGGGTGGGGGGGTGTTAATTTTCCTGAACACACCACAGTGGATGTGAGCGTAGACTGTTGTAAAATTAAATCCCAGCCTGAAACAGCCTGAAGGACATTTTTTACTGGGATTATGAGGACTCCAGTCGCCGCTTGCGTCGGCTCTTATGAGCCCGTAATGACAGCGAGGAGCGTCTCTCAGGTGGAGCCGCTGTAACATCACACCTAATTTACTCTGATAAACCAGCAGTGTGCGCCATAAAGCAGTCGTTCAGTGTGATCCCGGCTCAGGGGGGGCGGGCGCCGTCCTGCACATCAATAGTCGTGCTTAAAGGGGGCTCCTACACGACTCAACGGGAGACGCACGACTGAGCCGAGGCTCCGAGTCGGCCCCCGGATCGATACCGGCGTTAAACGCTGATTAACACCACATCAGGGCTGATGAAGATGAACGATGGCAGAGCGATGATACGACTGCGCACAAACCGGAGGGAGGGGGGAGTCTGGGGGTTTGTCCATCAGAGTCATTACGTCTGTCTCCGTCTCCACCTTTATCTGTCTGGGGGGGCTCCATGTCCTCCTGGGGGGGGTTTATTAGTCTGAGTCCTCAGTTAGAGAGGCCTGGAGTGTGTGTGTGGAGTGTGTGTGTGTGTGTGTGTGTGTGTGGGGTGTGGGGTGGGGTGTGTGTGTGTGTGTGTGTGTGTGGTGTGTGAGTGTGTGATGGTTATTGATTCGCTCTCCTCAGTGGATAAATAGTGCCAGGCGCTTGAGTTCAGGCTCCATCTCTTTTTCATTATCTATTTGACTGAGAAAAGGACCGTTTCCTCTCCGTCTGTCTTTGAAAGTTTGACCCTTTAGAGGACAGACACTACGACTGGTTCTGCTTTTGGGGGCCACTTTTGCACAATGACGGGGGGCCAGGGGCCAGTCGCAACAGTCCCATGTTTGGAGGATTTTAGTATATCAGATTTATATCAGATTTTTGGAATTGAGGACATTTTTAGGATTTTGTTACTTTTCTGTAGGATCAGGACATTTCTAGGAATTTTAAGATGTTTATAGGGTTTTAGGACATTTTCAGGACGCGTATAGGATTCTGGGATTTCTTTGATTTTAGGACATGTCTAAAATTTTAAGATACTTCTTGAATTGTAGGACATGTTTAGGATTGTAGGACATTTTGAGGATTTAAGGAGGTTTCTAGGATTATAGGACATTGTTAGGATATTCGGACATTACTCTGATATAAGGACAATTCTAGTATTTCAGGACATTTCTGCAATGTTCGGACATTTCTATAATTTTTAGGATGTTTCCAGCTTTTCGGGACATTTCTAGTATTTTAGGACATCAGTGTCTCAGCTGTGTCCTCTGTCGGGGGTGTGGGGGATCCTCCTCTGGCTCTTTTTTTGATCAACAAGCTCTATTTTGATGCTGTTTTATGTCTCTGACACCTTTTGGAGACTAAAAGGACAACAACTATTCACAGTGTCCATCACTTTATTTTAACTGTGAATTAGAAAATGTGTCGGGGGCCACCAGGGGCCCTATCAGGGGCCAGATGTGACCTGCAGTTTTTCAGAACAGGTTTGGTTTCCGGCATTTTTTGCATCCGTCAGAAACTTTTAGAGAGTTGTTAAATCATGAGCTCACAGCACATGGGTGACATGTGTGTCGTCGTGCACACCGGCTTTGGGATGAGCGGTGAATGAGGAGAGCCTGGTGTTATCGTATCATGGTACCCTTCGACTCCTCGCTCTGTCGCTCATCCTCCTCAGCTTCGTCTCTCAGGCCGCAGCCCTCAGAGAGCCGCCGCTCGCTCCGTGCTGCATTTTAAATCGCTTCCCTCCCGGCAGACGTCCTTTCAACTTTTAAAGAGAAGCTTTTTTTCTCTGAGTTTCAGTCTGACTCTGAGCTTCAGAGACGAGAGACTCCGGGGAAACTGTGAGCCTCGGTCTGAGGTGAAGGAGGCAGCGCTCGCATGTCTGTGTGTGTGTGTGTGTGTGTGTGTGTGTGTGT
>NW_024623916.1:0-2761 GCF_008729295.1 Plectropomus leopardus
TAAGTTTTGAGTTTGATGTTTCCTTTGATATAGCTTCTGATTTGTAAATACCAGGAATATTATGGAATAACTGCAGTATGAATTTGGCTCTACACTGCAAATGATGAGAATACATTATCAGTGTACAGGTAATTAATAGCAAACAAGACGTTTCCCTCTCTAGGTTTGGGGATTAAAAGGGGAAATGTTTGGTAACTTGAACATTTATTAAATGTGATTCCTTTAATGAATTTTTGATTTTAAAAGTGGTCTCTTTAAATGATCCAGGAGCTTTTTTTGGCTGTGTGGGGTTGCGCTGGGACAGAAGTAACAGTCACTATTCTAATTTACAAATTCAAGGGTCATATTTTGCCCTTAGGTGTGATTGCATCTAATTAGCAGCAATGATTCCTGTGTGCCTCCTGTAATTAAATTATGGGGAGCGGATAACAAATTTATCTGCAGCCTAGCGCTCACTCATTCCAACCTGGTGATGATTACGTGTTGATTTTAGCTGGAGGGTGTAAAAAAAAAAGAAGAAGTTCTGAGTGTACAGATGTGCCCACAACTGCCCCAGGTTAGGATACAGCACAGAGGAGCAGTCGTTTCTCCTCTGTCTACATCTTTAATCACGTCAAACTTAGCCTGAGTCATGCTGAGGGAGCTGGAACACCAGGAGTGGGACTATGGACGATGCAAATGTTATTCATGCATAAATATTTTTTTAAAGAAAGTTCCTCTTATTTCAGAGACAGAGCCAGCTAGCTCATTCAGCTATTATTACCAACTAACACTGGCATCCATCCATTTTCAGTCCCTGATAATCAGACTGAGCAGCCATGTACTTTCTTTTCTTTTCTGATATCATCAGTTCTGTTTGGGAGGGCTGTGGGTGGTATTTGTTTTTTATTCTCAACCCATCAATGTCCCCTGTGCCATGCGTTCAGCGGGAAATGCTGCTAAAAATATATTTAAAAAGAGTGAGACAAATCAAGGTTAAGCAACATCTTTCACTGCCTCAAATAAGTAATCTAAGCCAAAAATTTTGTTAGTAATTTTTCATTACACATAGCAGAAACCATGCATTTGGTTGTGTTTGTATCATCCAAAGATTTTGTGTGCATGTGTGACTGTATGCTCAGCCTGTTCTTATTCCGAAGTCCTCACATACCTGATTGGCGTAAGATAGGGACTCCAAAAGCCACCTTTAACGGCGGTATGTTACACCGCCAGGCAGCATCAGTTCGTAATGCAGCTGGATTGGTTTTTCCTCAGTCGATGTAAGGTCTAAGGACAGAGGGATGTCGTACGCTGTAAAGCCCTATGAGGCAAACTGTGATTTGTGATAATGGGCTTTGTAATTAAAACTGACATGACTTGATTTGACTTGACTATTGAGGTACTGTGATACGCCTGCAGGTCAGCCAGACAGCAGCGTCAGGTTGAAACGCTGGATCCAACGAACTCCTGAAAAACCATGATGCCCCCCTAATCTAGGTCACCATAACAACAAAAGCTGTAACATACCACAGGAACACACTGTCAATTAGTAAAAGTCACCATTCTATTGTTGCCCACGCCTGAAAGCATGAAAAGCCAAGTGGAGGGTCTAAAATCTTGTTCAGTCCAGTCATGGCTGGTTAAGGGTACTGGATAATGGTTTCACAGTATGTGTAAATTTCACATTTTTAAAGGTCACTTCGGCACTTGTTACTGCAGAATGCATTTTGATCTGGTACATTTACAACAATATCCAAATTGTAATGTTAATTATTGGTACTATTCTGTTTATAAAAAACTCGTTGAAAGTGTGTGTGTGTGTGTGTGTGTGTGTGTGTGTGTGTGTGTGTGTCAAGGGCTCCTTGGTACTTGGCGTTCATCAGTGTAAGAGTCATGGAGTCTTAAACGAATTAGAATAATTGAAACATTGCAGTTCCCCAAATGGTAGTGAGATAACTGTTAGTTGGTGCTGAGTTTTATTTCTCGAGCAGTGATGTGTAAACTTAATGCACTGCCATAGCTGTGTGCTCCAACTGCTGCTGCCCTTTTTACAGGTAGCTCCTGGTAGTGAGCAGAAGGTTAGTCCCTGCAGGCTGTTAGGGCTGTTAGTGCTGTGTTCTCTGGATGTGTCAGAGCTGCTCTGCGGTCCCTGCTGAGGATTGAACAGCTGAGCATCACACACTGCCTCCTCCCGACAGAGAGTGCAGGGAAGGATGCTGGGATGCTGGCCAAAGCCTTCTCAGGCAGGTTAGATGCTGTTGTTGATGTTCACTTGCAGGCCTAAGACGGCAATTATATCTGATGTGGCTCCAGCTGTTCTGTTTGAGACATTTTTATGGCAGCAACAGATTATTTTTATTATAAATTACTTTTTTTCTTAATATTTAATTTATTTATGCCAGGGGAGTCCAAACTTTTTTGAATAGGGGCCAGACAAGATCCTGTGAAAATACCTGGGGCCAGCTGCTTTTTTGCTAATTGTAAGTTACAGTGGTCCCTCGTTTATCGCGGGAGTTACGTTCTAAAAATAACTCACAATAGGCGAAATCCACGAAGTAATCAGCTTTATTTTTTACAATAATACAATAATACAATTTACAATTTTTTTTATTATAGATGTTTTAAGGCTGTAAAACCCCTCACTACACACTTTATACACTTTTCTAGGACAGGCATTATCATCATAACATAACACATCTGAAACGGGCTGTGTTTGAACCCAGATGCAGTACGCCAAACACCTCCCTGTAGTCATGGTACTCTGTGGGCACCCCTGTGAGAT
>NW_024623917.1:0-1985 GCF_008729295.1 Plectropomus leopardus
AGAGAGAGAGATATACCTGCAGAGAGAGAGAGATATACCCTGCTCAGTGAGTGCAGTTTTTGTTTCCATAAAAATAGAATTCGGTAGAAATATGTACTTGGCTGTGTAAAAATACTGCGTTTGAGTCCTGTTCTCTGTGGTCGGTTTCAGTCTGTGTGTCACTGATGTGTTTCTTCTGCTGTCACGTTTCTGCATCTATCTGTCATTCAGCTCCTTCTGCAGCAATGCATCATGGTCTATAAGATCCTCATATACATTAACATTAAAGGTGTGTGTGTGTGTGTGTGTGTGTGTGTGTGTGTGTGTTTTCAGAGGTTGGAGCGTTGCGTTGGGATCGTCCAGTCGTTGACCAATGGGCTGTCAGAGAGAGAGGCCAACGACGCGCTCACCGCCAACGTAAGAAGTTCTCCCGCAACTACTGATACTAATACTGCAAGTACTGATACGAATACTGCAACTACTGTAACTAACACTGCAAGTACTGAAAGTACTGATACTAATACGGCAACTACTGATACTAATACTGCAAGTACTGATACTCATACTGCAAATACTGATACGAATACTGCAACTACTGTAACTAATACTGCAACTACTGAGACTACTAATACTACTACTGCATGTAATACTGATACTGAAACTGCATTTGTATTGATACTGTAATACCACTACTGATACTGCAGACTCTGCAAGGATGAATCAGGGAGTGCTGATTTGGTGTCAGGTGTCTGCTGACAGCCAATAAGAAAACAGCATTTGATTATGGTAAAAATACAAAAAAATGTCTCAGACGGATAGATCACGGGGGTCTTCCAGAAAACCCTGACTGACTCAGAGTCAGTGACCATGGTAACCGTGGTGCAATTACAGACAGGTGTACTAAATAGGCTCCATGGCCACCAGCAACACTGCAGGGAGTCAGTGATGTTTGTAGTCTGACTTCCTGTGTGCAGGTCTGTAAAGGGCAGCAGCAGCATGAGGAGGTGTGTCTGGGACTATTCACTCTGGTCCTCACAGAGCCGGCCCAGGCCCAGAGGGTGAGACACCGCCACCGCTTCATTATTACCCTCTGACATCACTGTGACAGGGCTGTGACATGTGTGTGTGTGTGTGTGTGTGTGCGCGTGCGTGCGACAGTGTTACAGAGACCTGACCCTGCTCAGCAGAGACGGGATGAACGTGGTCCTGGTGAAGATCAACCAGATCCTGATGGAGAAGTTCCTCAAGCTGCAGGATGTCCCCAGAACACAGGTAAACACACTCATAAACCTAACCTAAAACAAACTAACCTAACCCTAACTCTCATTAAAATAATACATTCCCCAGCCCCTTACCCTAACCCCAACCTGAACCCTAAAACCAACTGTCAATCCTCAAACAGTCCTTTGAAGAAGTGAGGACTGGTCTAAATGTCTTCATTTTCCAAAAATGTCCTCACTCTGTGGCTAAAATACATTTTTTGGTCCTCATTATGTCACAAGTACAAGAAGACACACACACATACATTTTTCTCACCACGTGCAGCCCCGCCTCTAACGTTAAAAACCGGAGACATTAACGTGTGTGTGTGTGTGTGTGTGTGTGTGTGTGTGCGCGCGTGTGCGTGCAGCTGGTTTGGCTGGTCCGGGAGCTGGTGAAGAGTGGAGTGATGGGAGCTGACGGTGTCGTCATGACGCTGCTCAAACAGATCGCAGGTCAGTCATGTTCTTACAGTTTGATGATGAGTCGCAGGAGTGATCGCAGCTGTGCGTCAACGTGTCATCCTCCCAGAGTAACGCTGTGTCTGTGTCTCCGTCCAGGCGGAGACGTCTCCACCAAGAACCTGTGGCTGGCTGAGAGCGTCCTGGACATCCTGCTGGACCAAAAGTACATCTCACTCTGCACTCTGTTAACCACGTTTGTGAAAACACAAATTTAAACCCAGAAGTGAGCGCAGGCTGATCAGGTCTAAGGACGGACAGGTGTAAGGCTGAGCAGGTGTAAGG
>NW_024623918.1:0-1210 GCF_008729295.1 Plectropomus leopardus
AGGAGGTGCAGGAGGAGGTGCAGCTGAAGAAGAGGAGGATCGAGGAGCTGAGGCACAAACTGAGTGAATCAGAGACTCAACGAACTGACGAGGTCAGACCGAGTTTAAACATTCATATTTACAGTCTGAGTCCCTCTATATTTACAAATGTATGTCTTTATATTTATGTATTTATATCTGTGTCACACACACACACACACGTGCGCACACACACACACACACACGTGCGCACACACACACACACATGCGCGCGCGCACACACACTCACGTCAAGTTTTTATCGACAGCCATTTTCATACAAAACTTTATTGAACAGACCACAGAGTTTCTACACTCATGGAAAACCTGGAAAGGTCATGGAATTTGCAAACAGGAATTTTTGTCAAAAGTATCACCAGGTTTTTATAATTATTTATTTATTTTTCTAAATATCCCAAATTTTTAATTAGAAAAGAAACAACCAAATTTTCCTTTAGTTTGACAACAAAAAATCCAAATATTTTTAATGTGAAGAAAAAGTTGTTTATTTTCTTTAAAATCATCCACATGATCACATGACCTCAGTGATCACATGACCTCAGTGATCACGTGACCTCAGTGATCACATGACCTCAGTGATCACGTGACCTCAGTGATCACGTGACCTGCAGAGATGAGTGTGTCCATGTGCTCGCGTGTTTGTAGATCCGAGCCGTGCTCAGGAAGTTCCTCCACCTGCTGCAGGAGATCAGCTTCCTGTCTCCAGCTGACGCCTGCAGACTGATCCACGCCGAGGCCACGGTAACTCTCTGACCTCTGACCCCTGACCTCTGACCCCTGACCCCCGGCCTCTAACGCGCTGACAGTCTGTCCTCGTCTCCGTCTCAGATGCTGAATCAGTGTCTGCTGGCGAACCGCCGCAGCGTGGCTCGTCTGCTGCTGCTCCTGCAGGAGGAGAACCTGCAGCAGGAGTCGCTCCACCGTCTGCACTGGGAGGACGGCCTGAGCCGCTGGAGGAGGCGCAGGGTCACCGAGGTCGTCGAGCACTTCAGGTGGGAGCCCGGGGACAGACGGGTCCAGGCGGTCCAGTCACGGTCTGCAGTGTCACACACAGTCAGACTGCAGGTTTCACAAACTGACTCAGGATCAGCTGTGTGTGTGTTACAGGAGGCTCTGCTGCTGTGAGGAGCAGCAGGAGCAACAGGAGCAGCAGGAGCAACAGGAGCAACAG
>NW_024623919.1:0-2661 GCF_008729295.1 Plectropomus leopardus
CAGCTGGTGAAACTTTATATTGTATTATGTCAAATTAAATAAAATAAAATTAAATCATTCATATTTGGAAATGCAGAGCAGCTGGCAGCTGTTTTCTCGTCACTCTCGACCAAAAAGCCAAAGAAATCAGCTGAGTGTCTGACCGACTTTAAACTGGTCCAGCTGCCCGTCTGTAAATATAATTACTGTGAAGTAATCACTGTAAGTTTCACCAGCTGGTAATAACTTTTAATTATTGATAACAAACATTAACACGGGCTGTGTGAAACTGAAGGAGAGCAGGAAAAAAAACCTTTTTAGCATCAGGACAAAAAAAAATACAACCCGAATTAGTTCTGTGTCATTAATAACAACAACAACAACTATGACAATTAATTAATGTAAGAATAACAGTTATGATAATGACAATACATCAGACTTAAAGAGCGCTTTTCACAGAGACGCTGAGGATACAGAGGAGGAAGAAAACTTGTATTATTGTTGTTTAAATAAAATTACAAGGAGAGAATATTTAAACACTCTGGAGGAAATTCAAAAATTAAAATCAGATCTGTAAAACAAAAACGAAAAAATCCAACAATATTTAGAAAGTGGACCAAACATAAATAAATAAAAGATATAGTAATAATATAAAACAGATAAGAGATGTTGGAAATAAATTAGTATGCATCAAATAAATAAATAAAAATAATCTTTTGAAGAAGATTCTTTCTTTTGATAAAATCTTTTTTTTCCTCAATTAAATTTCAAATGTTTTAAGGTCATGAAAGAAAAAGCAGATTTGAATCAAAAGTTTATACAACTGATGAGAGCAGATGATCATGATATGATAATATTATTATTATTATCGTCATCTTATCATCAGAGGCCGTTTGGCGCGGCGGCGATGGGCGGAGCTCTGGCGAGGCCCAGCTGGTTGAGCTCCCCCACTCTGGGTCGAGCGAACCGCTTCCTGAGCACGGCGGCCGTCAGCCTCATGACCCCCAGACGACCCCTGACTCAGCCGGAGAAGGTGAAGGTGCGAACACTCGCCGTGGAGCAGAGGACCGAGGAGGACAGTGAGTACCCTCGCCACGACATCACTGTGACATCATCAGGGGCGTGGTCTCCCCTCTCACCCGCTAACTCTTGTGTCTCCGTCCGGCCTGAAGTCGAGGGTAGTCACGGTAACGACGGCCTGTTGCTGGGGAGACCGCTGGAAGAGCCCGATCAGCCAATCGCAGACAAGTCTCTGCTGGAGATCGTGGACGGCATCGTGATGATGTACAACCTGAGCGTCCACCAGCAGCTGGGCAAGGTCAGTCTGCGTCTGCACTTCCTGTTTACTGACCGCACGTCAGGCCACGTAAAAAAAAACATAATTTACAGTTATTTTTAAAATTATGTAAATACGTTTCATGGTTTTCATATGTATTGTATGTGCAGAGTATAAATTAGTATTATATACGATTAAATTATCTGAATTTAACTAAAGTAATATATACTGAAAAAAGCTGTCATATATTCATGAAAAAGTTTGTCCTCAAAGTCCTGGAAAAGTCCTGGAAAAGTGTGGTTTGTTTGTTGTTTTGTCCCGTTCCTCCAGATGGTGGTGGTTTCAGACGACGTCCATGAATACGCCGTCGCTCTGAAGGACACCGAGGAGAAGATCGCACGCTGTCCCGCCAGAGTAAGATCCGTCTGTCTCACCTCTCTCTGAGCGCTTTCCTAAAAAAAATCCAAACTTTATACAAACAGAGAAAACAACAGAGACAGATCAGCAGTCGTCTGTAACTCTACTGATTATCTGCTGTAGTTTAGCCACACTGTGTGTGTGTGTGTGTGTGTGTGTGTGTGTGTGTGTGTGTGTGAGAACTGATGCTGATGTTGACGTGTTGTTGTTGTTGTTTTTGTTGTTTGGAGCTCAGTTGGAGATAATTGGCTGTGCTCCAGTGGACACAGCTGTCAGCCTGCTGGGATCACTGGTCTCATTAGGACACCAGTGTCCCCAGCTCCAGGACTCTCAGAGACTCTCCAGGACAAATATCTGCAGAGCTCCAAACATGCCTGCAGGGTTAAAAAAAAGTGCGCTGGTGGTGCTGTCTGCAGGTCTGGGTCTGGGTCTGCAGGTCTTCTGGTCTGCAGGTCTGGGTCTGCAGGTCTGCAGGTCTGCAGGGGGGTATTCCAGGAAGCAGGTTATGTGAAAACTCTGAATGTGTCAGCCCTGAGATTAGAGAGACTCTGTTATCTGTTTCAGAAAGACAGTTAAGTCAAACTCTGAGTCAGTTACCATGGTTACGCACTGACACAAATAACACTGCCGCAGTATTCAACTAATTATTATTATTATTTATTAAACTTTCCAGCATTATATAAAAATGAAAAGCTCGGTCTTAAACAGACTTCAGGTAAACTGAAGCACATGGTGCTGATAATAGTCCAACCTCTCCTGACTGCAGGACTCTGACTTCAGCTTCTGTCAAACTTCTGTGCTGTTAATCATTTTTGTCTCGTGTCCTCAGAGAGCGGACATCCTGGACGAGCTCCAGAAGAGCCAGAAGGTTTTCGCAGAGAAGCTGAACCACCTGAGCAGGAGGCTGGCCTGGATCAACGCCACCATCTACTCCAAGGTGCTGCTCGTCCTCCACACGTCTCTCTGTCTCTGTCTCTGTCTCTGTCTCT
>NW_024623920.1:0-1350 GCF_008729295.1 Plectropomus leopardus
ACAGACTGATTGAGAGAAACCTGCCCACTTTCACACCATTTCACACCAGGCCATTCGTTGCATAGAGTGGGCCTGATTTTTGGAAGTTACACATATTGTTGCAATCCCGTATTAATACATTGAAAAAGGATGTTCCAGTTACTCTAAGGCGATCCAACGAGCATGTCAAATGAAGCATTGTCAGGCCTTAAATCTGATCGCTAACAGACCATTCACTTTTATTACTACAGATAAAATCCCTGTGGTTTTCATCTCTTTAATTCTCTGTTTACATCCACATATGGTGGAGCGGAACCCTGTTCAATCTTTCATTTTATTGCAAAGAATGATTTTTTTTAATTAAAAAAAAGATGAATTAATTCAAATTTAAAGCAACACAGTGAGGTCTCACAGCCCTTGTGTGTGTGTGTGTGTGTGTGTGTGTGTGTGTGTGTGTGTGTGGCAGGCATGTAATATTATCACAACACACTGTATTTTGCTTGTAAAAGGTCACTTTTTACCTGTCCGTGAAAATGTCATTACTTGTGCTGACTATTAGTGGCTCTGAAATACACACACGCTTAAATCAGAGCCATTTTGAGGTGTACTACATCATCATCCTGACAGATATAAACATTAAGCCTTCTAAAATTTTATACAGTGCTATAATGGAGCAACAGTTCCCACAGAGCCCGCAGTCTTAAAGACGAGCCTGAGCACTTAGCATTTAGTGGCAGAGCGAGGCCGTCGCACTGTGGGAGCAGGTGTGTTTTAGGACTCAATAACGTTGTGAAGATGAAACCCTGTAAAGCAGGAGGGTCTGGAGTGGAAGAGAGTAAAAGGGAGAGTGAGCTCTCTGCACTTCCCCTCTCAATTACATCAAGTGACCAAAGCGTCCTTGTAAAATACAACTCTCTCTGCCACGGCCCTTCTTTGTGCCGGGTTATTTCTCCCAAAAGGAGATTAAATTGTGACTGAGGTTGAAGTGAACCTAGTTTACAGAGTAGGAAAGTGAAGGACATTTCATCACATCAAACAGAACATGGTAAAAAATAAAATGTTACAGCTGTTCTTGTTTCTTTAATCATTCGTCACATGGAAGTCATGCAAGGTACATCTCCACTGATGTGATCCCATCAGCTTCTTTAATCCTAAAAACCTGGATCGACATCAGTTTTCTTGTGCTGATTTCAGACACCTTTCACAAGCACATATACCCCAAAAAAGTGAGCAAATTGTTTTATTTTCTTTCAAAAACATGGAGGAAAAGGCAATCAGCAGTATGGCAAGAAATGAATTGCAAGAAATTTATACAATGTGGGAAAAAAACTGTAGTTCTGATTGTTATAATATTAAAATTATGTTACAGAA
>NW_024623921.1:0-2984 GCF_008729295.1 Plectropomus leopardus
TTTTTTTGTCTTTTAGCCACTCACCAGATTCTCAGAAGGAAGAAATGCGAACACTCAAGGATGGTAGAAAAAGGTTAAAACTGCTCAAGGCAGGCTTTATTTAAAGATAAAAATGTCATAAGTGTAAATCAAATGCAACAGTTTCCTCACTCCCTTTTACAGGAGGTACATTAATCCTCTAACACAGAGTCTGGGCAATATAATTCAACAAACTCACTCAGTGATCTGTTGTTCCTCTTTTTATCTGAAGGTCCGTTGCGTCATCACTCTCTCCACTCTGACTGGTGATGGTGTGTTCGAGTAGAAACTTCCTCCTCCTGATGGGGAATTTCCACCTCTCTGCATGTGGTTTCCTGTCAACAGTTGCTCAAAGGACTGCTACTGCTGATTCATCCATCCACCATCCATCCATCCATCCATTTTTGTGCGCTTATCCGAGGCCGGGTCGCGGGGGCAACAGGCTAAGCAGAGCGCTCCAGGCATCCCTCTCCCCAAACCATCTGTCCATCTCACCACACGGTCTACCCTCACTCATGAACAAGACCCCGAGATACTTAAATTCCTTTGCTTGGGGCAGCAACTCACTCCCCACCCAGAGGGAACAGTCCACCGTTTTTCGGCAAAGAACCATGGCCTCAGATTTGGAGGTACTGACTCGCATCCTGACTGCTTCACACTGGGCTGCAAACCGCCCCAGTGCATGCTGGAGGCCACGGTGTGATGGAGCCAACAGAACCATATCATGTACAAAAAACAGAGATACAATTCTGACGTCCCCAAACCAGATCCCTCCGAGACCCCTAGGGAGCTCTGGTACCAGGTACACTTATGAACATCCCTGTGCTCGAACATGGTGTTTGTTATGGACAATCCATGACTTTTCGGGGGACCACCCAGAGACTCCAAGAAAGCCGGGTACTCCAAACTGACATTGTGTGCATACGCACACACGACAGTCAAAGACCGACTCTCTGCACTCGCAGTCACATTGAGGTGACCCTCATTCCCTGGGGTGAACTCAAACACAGCAGCGCTCAGCCGGGGACTCGTGAGTATCCCCACACCTGCCCGGCGCCGCTCACCCTGGGCAACTCCAGAAAAGGCGAGAGTCCAGCTCCTCTCCAGGGGTATGGTTCAAGAACCAGTGCTGTTTGTGGAGGTGAGCCCAACTATATCTAGTTGGTATTGCTCAACCTGCCAGAGAGGTGACATTGCATGTCCCTAGAACCAGGCAGCTCCATGTGATTTCTTTGGGCTGAGCCCAACCGGGCCCCATGGGCAAAGGCCCGGCCACCAGACGCTCACCAGCAAGCTCCCTCCCTCTTAGTATCACAGGGGCACGTAAACCCCTCCACCATAGTAAGGTGCCGATTAACAGAGGGGCTGCTGATTCATGAACATGTTAAACATGCTCATGAGCCAGGGTGCTGCCCCTTTCATGTTCATGAAGGGGTTCGTCTCTCGCGTGGGGAATGAGCTGTTCGGGTTAGGATCTGGATGTGAGATTCCATTCTTGGCTGGTCTCTTAACATTATACTATGCAGTTTTCAGACGTTTTTTCGACATGATAGTTAGAGCAGAGTCCGCATTACTGCAGACACTGCACCGATCCGCCTGACGATCTCCCACTCCATCCTTCCCCCACTCGTGAACAAGACCCCGAGATACCTAAACTCCTCCACTTGGGGCAGGATCTCCCCCCCATATCTGGAAAGGGCACTCCACCCTTTTCCGGCTGAGAACCATGGCCTCAGATTTGGAGGTGGATTCTCATCCCCGCCGCTTCACACTTGGCTGCGAACCAATCCAGTGAGAGCTGAAGGTCACAGTCTGATGAAGCTAACAGGACCACATCATCTGCGATAAGCAGCAACCCAATCCTGAGGTGGCCAGTACCTGTCTGTGGCCTCCGGAGTCCCATAGGCCAAGAAGGCCCAATAAGACTCCTTCAGCTTGACGGCACCCCTCACCGCTGGAGTCCACCAACAGGTTTGGGTGTTGCCACCTCAATAGGCACCGACCACCTTACAGCCACAACACCGATCGGCTGCCTCAACAATGGAGGCACGGAACATGGTCCACTCGGACTCAATGTCCCCCGCCTCCCCCGGGACATGGACGAAGCTCTCCAGGAGGTGGGAGTTGAAGCTCCTTCTGATGGGAGACTCTGCCAGCCATTCCCAGCAGAACCTCACAATGCATTTGGGTCTGCCAGGTCTGACCAGCGTCCTCCCCTACCATCGGAGCCAACTAACCACCAGATGGTGATTGGTTGACAGCTCCACCCCTCTTGTCACCCGAGTGTCCAAGACATGCGGCCGCAAGTCAGACGACGAGACTACAAAGTCGATCATCCAACTGTGGCCTAGGGTGTTCTGATGTGAAGTGCACATATGGACACCCTTTTGCTTGAACATGATGTTTATTATGGACAGTCTGTGGCGAGCACAGAAGTTCAATAACAGAACACCACTCAGGTTCAGATCAGGGGGCCATTCCTCCCGATCACGCCCCTCCAGGTCTCACTGTCTTTGCCAGTGTGAGCATTGAAGTCCCCCAGCAGAACAAGGGAGTGCCCAGAAGGAGCACTCTCCAGCACCCCTAAGCACCTCTAAGAACTACAAAAAGGGTGGATACTCTGTACTGCCATTTGGACCATAGGCACAAACAACAGTCAGGATCAGTCCCCCCGCCCGAAGGCGGAGGGAGGCTACCCTCTCATTCACCGGGGTAAACTCCAACATACAGGCACCGAGCCGGGGGGCAATAAGTATTGCCACCCCTGCCCAGCGCCTCTCACCAGTGGCAAATCCAGAGTGGAAGAGAGTCCAACCCCTCTCGAGAAGACTGGTTCTGGAGCCCATGCTATGTGTCGAGGTGAGGCCGACTATATCTAGTCGGAACTTCTCAACCTCACGCACCAGCTCAGGCTCCTTGCCCACCAGAGAGGTGACATTCCACGTCCCTAAAGCTAGCTTCTGCAG
>NW_024623922.1:0-2903 GCF_008729295.1 Plectropomus leopardus
GCCACCCCAGCCACAGTCTGTTCATCCTGCTGCCAACTGGACAAAGATACAGAAGTATCCACTGCAGAACCACCAGACTACAGAGCAGCTTCTTTCCCCAGGCTGTGAGACTCCTCAACTCCTCCTTCGATGCCAAACAGATGTAGCAGGATTTAGGGTCACCTTAAATTTAATTTCTTCTATAACTAAGTTTAAGAAAAATAACAATAAAGTTACCTTGTACCTTGTGTTAAAGAGATGCATTGTAATGCTCAGCATGCACCACCAGAGGTAAGTGTCTATTGACGGAACAGGCAGCTTAAATGAGAAAGATGGTGGCTGCCAGTAGTGGGGAGAATATTGCAGGACTAAAAAAAAACAAAAAAAAAAACAAACTTTTCTTTGGGAGTATTACCACACATAACTTCAACCTGAGGACTTCTTCCAACTACAAAAGGAGTTTATTAGCCACATGATTTATTCAACACATCATCTCCATTCAGCCCACTGGTTTGTCAGAATTTGCTGCTGCAACAGATGCCCTCAGGTCCTCTAGCAGGAAGAACACTTATTTCCAAAATATTCATTATTCTATGGGCCATAAGTATTTAAATCCAGCAAGACTAGCTCCAGAAGGCCAATTACATCAAGAAACATGCTACAACGACCTCTAGCATAAGCAACCCAGCTTTTACTCTTTTTTTTGTACACATATACCATCATATACTGCACACCCCAGTGTAATTTGAGGAAGATAAAAAAGAAAAAAAAAATACCACCCAAGCCGAGGTCTGAGCATTTACATTTCTCTGACAATTAGGCCCCTCCATTGGCTGGTGCAGATCATGTGATATAAAAGTATAGTGAAACATTTCCAGTGCTGGCTGTATTGTGTCATGATGCGCATGCTTTAAATTGTCCCAGGATGTTTTACTTAACTAGAGCTAAACTCTCCAGAGGAAGATGCAGCTTTTGCTAATCGAGGATTTCTTTCTTCACTGGTGTGGGCTGGAGGATGGCAGGTAATTAGAACATAGTTAGGCAGGTTCAATAACCACATTTGCACATCATATGTCTTACTATTCTAGGTGTGTGTATATATGTGCGTGTGTGCGCGTGTGACGGCTGCAGTTCCAGGTAAGACTTCCGCTCTGTGGCTCTGTAATTGATCAGCTGCTCTCATTTATAATTCAGATTATACTGCAGCCACAACAGCTCTGCACAACATCTGAAAATCATTTAACACACCCCACACCTGGCTCCATACCTTCATGTCCTCAAATAACACCACAGTGTTCTAGAATTCACATCTGCTTTTCACTTTGTGAAAAACTAAAATTATAGCGAACCATTTTTTGATCAAATGTTGAAAAAAGTCTGTCCATCATTTCTATCTGTTGTAATAACAATTTAGTCATCCAAATAATTAGATCTGGGAACATGGTGACATCACTCCAACAAAGCTGGGGCAAGAAACACAACGGTCAGACAGCTCGTAAACTGACAGAACTATTGACCAAACTATGACAATAAGACCAAAGTTGTGATAAACTGAAATTATCCTCTCCTGTTAACTGTGGACAGACTCCCAGCATGCAGCAGTACCTGTGAGGGGTGGAGGTAAGGCTCTGGGGAGGCCAGGTTGGTCTGGACAGAGAGGCTCTTCTCCAGCAGGGCCTGAGGGAAGCCCAGCCGATCGAAGGTGCTGCGTTTCCAGTGGTGTCCGTCGCTCTGCGCCAGCGCCTCGTCCTCACTGAACGCCCTCACCACTGGCCCCGGTAACGGCAGAGGCACTGCCCCGTCACTCTCATAACCGTCTTTGGAGCCACCGCCCTGGGCCGCCCCCCCACCCTGCCCAGAGTCCCAACTGCTCCTCTGTTTCATCACCTGCTGGGCCTCCCACGCCAGCCGGGCCTGGGCCAGCATGGCCTCGGACGCTGTGCCTGCCAGCTCTCCTTCCGGGCCCCCGCAGCGTGCCAGTTCCTGGGGGAGGGACGGCTTGCGGCTCTTCCGTTTGCGGTTACCTCCAGGAGAGAACGCTCCGGGACCACCTGTGGAGGAGGAGGAGAGGGAGTGGGTCTGACTGGATGTCCAGGATATGGAGTCCTCATAAAGCAGCCTCTGGCCTCCCTCTCCCCCCTCCCCACTGTAGTCCAGCAGTAGGCGGGGGTCTCTAATCAGAGACTGGCTGTGCTGCAGAGTATAGGACCCCCCATATGAGCCACCATAGCCCCCCGTGGTGCCATAACGCAGCAGGCGGTCGGCTGTCTTGAAGCGCGGGCTGGAAGATGACTGCTCCACATACACCAGCTGCTTGACGTACTCCTTCCCCACAGGACTGTACTCCAGACTCTGGGTCTTCTCTGGACACTTTTGCCGGGTCAGCACCAGCTGGCCGTAGGGCGACTGGCCTTGCTTGGGGGAGTGATAGAGGGGGGCCGAAGATTTGCGAGCAGGTGACTTGCCAGTGCCGTAGAAGGAGGAGGAGTCTGAGAGGTGCATGTCAGTGGGAGGCTCCTCATAGATGGGAGGGGATTGGTACTCTGAAGGCGGCTCCTCGTAAAGTGGGGGTTCGTAGGCGTAGCGGGGTGAGGGAGGCTGGGAGTCGGCTGAGGAGCGGCGGTGAGTGCCGGTGCCGCCCAGCTCAGCCCGCTTCAAGAAGGGGGACTGACGGCGGTCCCCATAGAGAACAGGGGAGCCCTCGGGTTCTGGAGGCGGGTTTCCTCCAGAGGAGCGGCGGGTTCGTGAGGTGGTGCCTCCTCCAGAGGGAGGACCAGGGGTGGGGGGATCGCAGGGGGAGTAACCATTTCCCTGGTGGGCCAAAAAGCTGGGCTCCCTGTCTGTCACCTTGATCAGCATCCGCTCCTTCGTACCAGTGTTCCACCTGAAGGGAGACGTCCTGAGAGGAGAGGAGAGGAGAGGAG
>NW_024623923.1:0-1090 GCF_008729295.1 Plectropomus leopardus
ATACTATATCCTACAAATTATCCTAAAAAGTCATATTATGGCTTGTTTTCCAAAATTGCATTAAAAATTACTAGTATAGGATGACATCTAAATGGCATAAAAAGTCATACTTCATTATATCTTATTAAATATTATTTAAAAAGTCACTGTAGTGTGGCATCCAAAATCTTATTAAATAAAGTCTTAATATAATATGTCGTCCAAAACATCATAAGTCATACTGTAGTACATAAGAAGACAGTAGAAGGTTTTTTTTTTTAAATTTTAAAAATAGTTTAAGAAAAGACTGAAATTAAAGTTTCATTTTTAATGTAAATCTGTACATTCTGCTACATCTTTTTGCATCGAAGGAAGATTTGTCTCACAGCCTGGGTAAAGAAGCTGCTCCGTAGTCTTGTGGTTTGGCAGCGGATACCTCTGTATCTTTGTGAAGACGGCAGCGGGGTGAACAGGCTGTGGCTGGGGTGGCTGCTGTCTTTCAGTTTCCTTTTGGCTCTGTGGACACCTCACTTCACCGAGGTCACTGATGTTCTATAGATGGGAATCAGTGATGTTCTGGGCAGTTTACTCACCAGCTCTAGAGCCCTCCTGTCCTGGACCATGCAACAAACCGTGTCAGTTCTTGATATTTCCAGTCAGTATGCTTTCTATTACTCCTCTGTAGAAGTTAACCAGGATCATGCTCTGGAATTTAGCCTTCCTAAGTTTCCATAGGAAGTAGAGCTTTTTCTGTGCTTTTTTAACCTGGGTGGTGATATGTGATGACCAAGAGGAACTATAGCTGTGCACCTGCTCCACCTCAGCTCCACTGATGTAGATGGGGGTGTGTGTCTTTGCCTCCTTCTTTCTAAAATCAACAATCAGCTCCTTGGTTTTACTGACATTGAACAGTAGGGTGTTCTCTGTGCACCACTCTGCAAGATTGTTGATTTCCAATTTTCAGTAGAGTTCCCCTCATGTCTGGGAGTGCAGTCATGGGTGTACAGTGTGAACAGGAGGGGGCTGAGCGCGCAGCTCTGGGGGGGCTCCAGTGTTAAGCACTAACGTAGAGGAGGTGTGACTGCCTATCTGAACTCTGGGGTCTGCATGT
>NW_024623924.1:0-4961 GCF_008729295.1 Plectropomus leopardus
CAACTTTTATTTATACAGGTAAAGTCTTTGAGACACGAGGTCTAATTCTAAAAAGAGACCTGTTTCAGACAACATGCAGTATAACAAGAATTAGTAACAGACAGATTTATCAGTACAGAAACGTTTGGTGAAAATGTCAAATGGAAGGAGATTAAAAATTCTAAATACAGGAAGAAGTTTCCAAAGATGCTTTTTTCAGTGTCCTTCAGACCAGCCTCAGATTCTGCTGTAGCGCGTTCCGGGTTGAAGGGGAAAGAGGAGGAAAAGGCCTTTTTTCCAAGTCATGACTCCATACATTAGCAACAAATTCAACAAAAACAATCAACTAGCTATCAAAAGTCACAAAATTGCAATAAAATCAGTAAAAGGATGAAAAGGATTAAATTGCAAACAAATCTGCAATCAGTGGAAAAATGCATAACAACACAACAGAAGAACAGACAGTAAAAATGATATAATAAAAAACTATTATTATAGTATTATTGTTATGTTAAAAGGCATCCTAAAATAACACTGTGGATGTAACTCCGTACTAATATAACATCATACACCAAAGCTGCTTTGACTTTTCCAAACACCTGCACAAACTTTATGTCGACTCAGTAACAAGTATCACAGCAGAATCATACTGTGGCTGGAAATGTTCCTTTTTCTCCTTCTGCTTTTCTCTTTCTCACCACACCCACAGCGGTGTCACATCATGAACAGGTTTTACAGGAACGAAACCTATGACCTTTAACTTAGATGACAGATTCAGCTGATTGAAATGAATCACTTTCTTAAATCATAAATGAAAAAAAAAAATTCTGATGTAATTATGTTTTTTTTGACAAGAACATGCTAATTATTAGATTCTGTTGTAATAATCATAATTATATTTTCATGATAAATACTTACCTTTACACCATACATGACAGGTTATACATTAACATAGTTTTAGATACTGCGAGTAACAAACAATGAACTCAGTTATCCATTTCAGGTGCAACTAAGTGTGAGCTTAAAAATTGTGATGGAAACACAAGTCAACGTGGCATGTTTTGACTCTGCAAAGCCCGACATGTTTCATGAGGCAGGTTTCCATTAACCCTCAGATTGCACAAATTGAAATTGCTTATATAAAATAAGGCTAAAAGAAATATGTCAATTTTGAAAAAAACTCCCATTTATTGCAAAAAAGTTTTTGCACTTGCATGAGTTGGTATTTCAGGTGATTCAAAAAAGCCATATTTCGTAAAACTGCAGTGGAAACACTTTTTTTGCTTTTATAGCTCACAGGATGCTATGGCTATGTGCTTGTCGGTAGGAACTGGCTCCCTCAGGCATGATGCAGAGGTGCTAGAAATAAAACTGCTAATGTTTTGAACATCCATCACCATGCTTCTTGGAATGTTATAGCCAGAGAAGTCGCATAACATCACTCAGTGAAAACACAGTAATCTTGCAACTGTGTTTTATCGACACTGAAAAAGTATTGCTTAAGTTTTGCACAAATCTGGGATGGAAACCTGCCCATGGAGATGATTATCAATGAGGTGCACGTCACATAAAAATGGTATTTATATATATACAGTATATATACGGTATATACTAGCTCACTGAAAGTGTTTGGGGTGGCATAGAGTCCAGACTGATATAGAGAAACAGAATGTTGAGCTCACATCATCAGGATGGTCTTACCAGACTACTTTTCTTCATTGTATCTATACTTTTCACTATGGCAAATTATGAAATGATATTCAATTTCTGCTGAATAATCCCCTAAAACCAACACATCGCGTCTTTAAGGACTTGTTGCTCAGACAAAATTCCCGGAAAATCAGTCAATCAATCAGTCAATCAATCAAACTTTATTTGTGTAGCACATTTAATACAAAAATAATGTAACATAAAGTGCCTTACATACAAAAAAAGAATACTCGACCCCCCCAACAATCTATGCTCAAGGTTAGAAAATTTGTCCTAAAAAAGGACTCAGTAAAAAAACAACAACAAAAAACAGATACCAATAAACTGAGGGAATACTATCTGAATTCCTAATGAGGAAGGAGGTAATGTTAAAATGTTAAGTAAATAAAATGAAAACAAACAAAAAAATTAAACAATAAAAGATAACTTAGTAAAATATGCTAAAATAAGAATCTAAAACACTAACAGATAAAACTGTAAAATATGATCAAATTAGACAAAACACTAAAAGATAAATCAGTAAAATAGATAGTAACATGGCAAACAATAATTCTACAACTAAAATAGAATAAGATAATATCTAAATCAATAAAACAGACTAAGAAAATAAAATTCAGTTAAAAGCCAGACAGTAAAGGTAGGTCTTAAGTTTGCTTTTAAGAACGATATAAACAAATCCAGATTTGAAGAACCAAAATAAATTAAATTTGTGTCAAATTGTCAACATTTTAATCTAGATAAATGGCATATGAAGAACAGTGTTTATGTCTTTTGCTTGTCTGTGCAGTCTTAACATGATGAGTCATGCAAATATGGCGATAAGAACACACATGTTGAGTCATGCCTGGAAACCACACATATTCTTGCTCTCCATTGTTCAAATAACACGTGAAGATGTGTGAAGGAAGAAAAAGAGTCTGAGAAAGAAGTTCAAACCCTTCCTACTTTCACATCTTCAAACATCAGTTGCATGAGATGAGCATGCATGTCAAATTGCAGGTTTCAGAGTAATAAAAATGTCATATGCGGCACCCTTGATTATAGCGTTGCATGTTCTGATAAGCTCCTTGTTTGAAGGCCTTCAGAGAAGATGGTGAGGTATGTAAAATATCTGTAATATCTATAATATAGGAAAAGTTTGCATTAAACACATGGAAAACATACAAAATTTAGAATGTCCGACTTCCGTCTTTGCCGAGCAAATGAAACCCAAGGAGAAATATGTCTAAAATAATGAGAGGAACATGAATATCAATGTTGTGAATAGCATGTTTGTCCCAACTGAGGCTTTCCATGCATTGGGGTCACAATGGCACAGGTTAAACAGGCAAAAAACCCAATTGTTATACATTATTGTAGTCTTCACAACTCGTATATACCAAGTTGCGTGAGTTTTTGAGTATAAATTAGCTCAAAGGCTAAACGTAACAGGGGGGCACTATAGAGCCGATGTGCCACATCCGAGACCAACTGCACCACCAAATTACGAATATTATTTGTTGAATTTGGATAAAAGGTTTTATGAGTTTTCAAACATCCCAAGCAACTAAAAAATGTGATTGCATGGTGCAATAATAATAATCTCTACAAAACAATTGCTTCCAAGTCTCATTTATCCAGTGCTATGCTCAGTACTTCCCCAGCAGACATATTTTGGTGATGGGGAACTGAAGTAATAATAAAACTTATCCATGCCAGTGGTTCTCAGCCTTTTTCAAAGTCAAGAACCCCTAAATTGGTACAAACAAGGTCACTGACCCTTATTTGGTTACAGATTGCTTCAGGTAGCTCCCTCTGAAAAGATTTTTGTTGTTATTATATTATTTAGACCAGAATTCTGTAGTTGTCAACTAAATTTGAAGAGATAACTGTGGAGAAAATAAAACCTACAATCAAAATATTCTCTCTTATAACTCTTACTCACATTGGGCTCACTGCTATAGTAAATTAAATACTTAAACTATTCCACAATTTTCTGGGAACCATCTGGAACTCCCACAAGGACCTCAGGGGGTCCCTAGATCCGCTGATTGGGAAGCACTGCTCAAATTTTACCTCGCTGAACACAGAGCTGGTGGTCTATCACTGCCATGATTGGTAGCTTGTTTGTGGCATTGTGAGATTGGGCTGAATCTGAACTAACCCTTTTAAAACACACAAAAAAATTGAAAAGCAGTAACTGAACATTTCCTGTGAAGACTGAGGTCAATGTTGAAAAGACAATGCGTGAAAAGAGTGCTGTCCCTGAGCATCAAAAAGTGATGCTAGAGGGGCACAAAGAGTTTTATAGTGTGACATGCAGCCCACTGACCAAACATCTGCATTCACTGAGGTGGAAGTGAGAATGTGTTGTAAAAAGTATTACATGGATTAGTTCCAAGATATATCTCAGGTTTCAAGGTTCACATTTACTTAATTTATACAGCACTTTAAAAAAGGTTTTGGCACCAAAGACAGAAATAATCGCATACAAGCATAGAGACATATCACCAATTTAAGACCTGCTGAGCCCATATGAGGGCTCTTTTTTTTTTTTTTTTACATTTTGACTCTATACTTTGATTACTGTCTCTTGAACCCATTGTCATTCCAAGTTGTCACATATGGCTGCTTTGCTAGTGGACTTACACGTCTACATATTACGCTCTAGGTATCCACTTGCATTGGCTGTTGATGCTGCAACCAACACTGGGACGTCAACAGAAGCACGTGGTTAGGTTTAGAAAAAAGCATCATGGTTTGGCTTTACATTCATATGGGAAGTGAAAACAGGACTTGCGTGTGAGAGTCCGGGATTTGTTGGATACATCCACCTCTCCTCCCACTAACCCTATAGAACTTGCCAGCTCCTTATTATGTACCTTACATTGCATTGTTATCGGCAGCATTTCAACCTGACGTCATGCAGGGGGCATATCATATGTTCACGACAGATGCTGTCCAGCCACATTACAAACTGACACCACCCGGCAGCATATCATACCGCCATGAAAGATTTTAGGAGTTACAAACTTATGCTGCCCAGCAGTATATCATACAACCACAAAAGGTGGCTTTGGGCTACTGGTGGTGTGTCATATGACTGTGAAAGGTTCCGTCTGACCGAGTAACAAACTGATATGGCCCAACAGTGTATCATGCTGCTACAAAAGGTGGCTTTAGGTTGCGTTGGTGGCATAAATCAATGAAAAAGTGGTGGCATTTGGCAACTTGAGAAGAGGAACAGGCTGGTCACTCATGCCCATTGTCTAAGTTCTTTGGGAAAAATGCTC
>NW_024623925.1:0-1393 GCF_008729295.1 Plectropomus leopardus
TTATTACTATACTGCATTTTTGATTGTTTTAAAGTATATTAACTTGTATTATTTATTGGTATTTATTTTTTAGATAATTTTAGATTATTTGTTGTTTTTTAATATACTTATAAAACAATAACAAATATAGACAGTATTTATTATTATTGTTCTACAATTCTACAATTCTACAATTTCATTTAGCAGACGCTTTTATCCAAAGCGACGTACAACACAAGCAAGAATTGTTGTTGTTGTTGTCAAAATAAAATAAAACACAACAATATAAATAATTAACTGAATAAATAAAACATATATTTCAAATTCATATGAAATTAAAATGTGAAAAAAATAAAAACAAATATATGAATACATTTAGAAAAATAGAAACAAACAAGAAAATGATGCAGATACAGTATGTATAAATTTGACAATGGTCTTATTTTAACTGCCCAGTCCACAGTAAGGATTGAAATGAATTATTTTCAACATAAATGTTTTGATTTTTAAATTGATGGTTGAGTCTGTAAAATGAAGTTTAATGGTAAAACATAATAAAAAATGTCCCAACTAATTTCAAATTTCAAGGTTTTTTATTTCCGTCTACAAAACAATCATACTGTAGAAGTTGTTTGCAATGAAATTCTTAGATTTCAGGCTCAATTCAACTTTCTCTTACAAATGTTTGAAAAAATCTCTATTAAACAAAACTTGTAAATGTAAGAAAATCTGATAAGAATCTAAAACATAAAATAGTGCAGAAGCTAAAATGTAAGAATGCAATACAAATACAACGTAAAATAAAATACAAGGTTTATTATAATACTGTGGTTGCCTGGTAAATAAGTATAATGTATGTGGCAGTAGAGGCCGCAATATACAGACTTTTAGTGCCTTTTTCAAGCACACAACTTCCATTTAAGGCAGCATGGTAGCATCTTTTATTTGCTGCACTCCATTTGGCAGTGGCAGATTTCATATTGTCACAGCTTTAAAGTGTTAGCAGAGACAGTGTGCTAGTTTTTTTTCTTTTTGATTAAGCCTTAACAAGCTGCATGAAATGTGTGTTTATTGTTAACATTGCTGTGTGGGCATGTGGTGTTTTGTTTTCCACGGCAGACTGGCTCAAACCAGCAATGTGCCAGTCAGATTTTGGGGCGCACCCGACATCCTTCCTCTCATGGGAAGCAACCACATTTCTCAAACCATGAGCCAAAGTTGACATGACGTCACTGTGATTATTTTTCTCAGAGTTAACACAAAGCCACAGGAGACACCGATGACACTAAAGGTGTTTTCACAGGCTGATTGATGCTCTTTAAAGACGAGTAAACGGATCGAGTGTGAAATTAGTGGAGTGCTCTAATTAAAAGAAGTCACAAAGCCATTCGTATTCAGTTGGACTGATGTATGG
>NW_024623926.1:0-3837 GCF_008729295.1 Plectropomus leopardus
CTAATTTTTAGTTTGAAGAGAATAAACATACAGTCCAAGCTCAATTTTGCATTTTCAAAGTATTCTCTTGTCAGTTTTTTCCTGAAATATTTGTAGGCATCAGCAAATATGTTAACATGGTCTGCTTGTGGGTCAGTTCCAAGGCCTGGAGTGACTCTGAGAGCTAATCGGAGACCGTTCTGCTTTGAGGCGGACTCCAAACTCTATCTAAAAAGAACATCTCCTAATTGCCTACAGACATCTTCTAAAGTGCATTTCAAGTTAACAGCTGACTGCATGCTCAGTCTATTCAGCAACCACATATCTCCATGTCTGATAGCTGTGGCACCAACATCCAAAGGGTATGACCATGTTGGCCCACAGACTGGACATAATTGTGTTCCCTTTTTGTTACAACTGAATCGTGTCTTTCTAGAAACTAATGTGCCCTGTTTATACACTTACAAGCAAAAGATCCCGACAGATACAGACTTTTTTGTTTAAGAGTGATAAATTTTTTTTATTGAACCGGAAAAAGCCCAGAAATCGCCATCAGCAAACCAACCAGACTCCATTCAATTAAAGGGCAATTTTATTATCGTGAAACACTTTGTTCAAAGTCAGAAGGAAACAAATGAAAACTCCCAAAAGCAGTCTCATCTTTCCACTGTTTCAACAATCACCAACTGTGGTTGCATTGAGAAAAAAAACCCAACTAAATTCTCCCGGTTAGATGTGAAAATACAGTGATTCTCTACAACCTAAAATTACTGCTGGTTTAAGTATAACAAACATCCAGAGCACGCAGTCAAACATACAGTGAAGCCTGTCGTGCATATGGCCTGCTTCTTTGTTCTCCCTCTAGACAACATCTCTGACCTCTTGGCCTCTCCCACTCTTCTCAGACATTGGGAGACCATAAGGATAAATGTGTATTTGAAATCCCTCTGGGTACTCAAATAGAAAACTTTCCATCAGTTGCTCAATGTGCTTTGTGGACACATTAAATGTGTTTTTTAGCTACATTTCTGCATGACACAGTTTGAGGACAAGGCTGCTGTGTTCTATAATGGGGACGATCTCCATTATGCAATCACTATAAATCATTTGGTAAACTTAGCAGTCAAAGTGTCACAATATTTTAAAACATAAAAAAATGTGTAATCAGGTCCTTTTCTCATCTCTTTTGAACAACTTGAATTTGAATCAGACACCAACATGATGATATTAACCGTTTTCAAAGCTAATGAACATTCAAACAGCAGTTACATACTCTATGACAGTGGTGATAATATCGTTGGAATTTATTTCGTGTGTTCTGTGATGCATGTTGGTCTGGCAAAATTTTATCTGCAAATTTCATTGTGATTAGGTGGAATTTCAGGCCCAAAAACAGGTGGTTAATGTTTGATAATGTTTTGTTATGTGAGAATCTTCCTGTTCCCTCATTTTCAAGATGGTAACTTCCAAAGACTTCACTCCAGGAATGCAACGACAACAAAATCGCCAGCCATGGCTGTCCGAACAAGCCCCGGGTCCAACTGCACCTCTCTAAACTTTGGACCCTGCCAGTGACGTCCCACGATAACATGTCTTTTTGGGTTTTTTTTTTTTAATTGTATTTTTTGTTAGATTAATTAATTAATTATTTTTTCTCACCCTCCCCCTAACCCCTTTTTCTTCTTTCCTCCTCCAATAGCTCTATTTTTATAATTTTCTTAGTAATCTCTATAGTTATTATTGTCCCCCCTTTTCCTCTCCCTCCGTTGCATGTCTTCATACAGACAATCCTTCTACCCACACATGCACATGTGTTTTCATATTGGTCTCTTGTATTGTTTGTTTGTCACTTGTTTTGTGTTGTATATTTCCATGTCATTCACAAAAAAATCACTGAATTTAAAAGAAAGGAATGCTTTTCATTGAAAAGCATCCAGTGCACGCTATTACAATGATAAATGATAACTTTGAAAAATTTTGCTCATAAATAGTTTGTATGTACGGTAGCCCTGAAGAGCGAAACACAACATCAATAAACAAAATGCATACTGTTGTGTTTTGCATTTCAGGGCTACCATATGTGTCTGCTTAGATTTGTAGGTTTGGTTCAGCCAAATTCTTTGGCCTACCTAAGAAATCCTGCTGATGTTAAGGCTCACTATTAGTGAGAGAAACTCGTCATACATAAAAGACATGACACGTTTAGAAATAAATGCACCCTCAAATTGTGTCAATTTTCAGAACAGCTTTAATTTTCTGCATTTTTCACATCTGTCAAAAGACAAGCTGTTTGACAGAGGAGCAGTGAAGAAAATGTGGTGCAACATGTGAGACACATCCACATCAAGAGAGAGCAACAGGGCAGGAGTAGACAGGGGGATAGCAAAAACAAGAAGTGGATATAAATGTTAAAAAAGCCCTTCTTGAAATCTTCCATGACAGAGAGAACGTAACTTTAGCATATCCAGATATGCACAACATCAGTCATGATCATTACATAGTGATTACTTTAATTCACGAAGAATGTTAACCTTTTTTGGGTTCTCCGTTCCGCACGGAGGCATGCAAGACGTTTTCATCACAAATTCAAGGTAACACACAGTGAGTAATTGATGTACAGATGGTCATTTTGTGGATGATATATTTCCCTAAGGCCTGTGCAAACCTTTAGGAATAAGCTTCTTGTGTGGTCAGGGAGAAGACATCCTGCTTGCCTCTGATGTATCACACAGGGATTGTGTGTTCGTGACTTAACTTGCATCCAAAAATGCATGCTATCTATTATGTCATCTGTTCATTAAACTTGAGTTCTCAGCCCACAAATATCTCTAACCCTATACATAAAGTGAATCATCTCTAACTAAAAACCTACAAATATAACAGTAAGATTTATGTAGCCTTTAGAGTGGTGCAGTAATGAGTCCTGAAAGATGGAAATGATTTAGCATTTCAGCGCTCCCGGTTCACTCGTCTTAAAGTCAATGGGTTTTTAGAATGGGTTTTTGGTTAGGGGCCTTAAATAAGATCTGTGGATAACACAAGCTGTATTTACACAGGTTGTTCAACGTAACATACGTCACTCGTGAATTTTTAAGCTCTCATGGTTCTTTAAAAATGAAAATGCTGAATGTCGTCTTGCTTTACAGCCTTGGTGCATTGGTGACATCAGCTTTTTAATTCTGGTGATTGAATTTAGGCTTAAAAAATTCATAAAAGTGGTGTTTCTTGCTAAACAAAACATGTAAGTATGATACACTTACACAGATCTTATTTTCTGCAATAATCCAGAATCCAATGAAAAAAAACCCATAGGCTTTCTGACAAGGGAACCAGGGTGACGCCCTTCCCCATTTATATAGTTCAGGTATACTAGATTTCTAAAAAAAAAACCACCCCATTACAGCTTTGCGATGTTTCGAAAAACCACTTCATTTCATATTCAGTCAATTAGGCCTGCTGGTGATTTTGTTCAGCTCTGGTCGGTGTGGTGGCTCCACTGGTGGCACTGTTGTGTTCCCAGATCTCAGCAGTGAGCAACTGCCAATGAAATAAGAGCTTGAATATGAAAATGTGAAAATGCCCCCAAATAAGAGCTTACAGTTTTTCCTTGACAATGTCAAGAGATTGTATTGCAATACAAAATGCATTTCACGGGGGTTCACAGTTAATGTGTGTGTGGAGGAACTGTACGAGTTATTGAGAACAGCTCCCAGTCTCCCTCAAGTATAATTGTGGATGATTTGCATGTTTCCACCACAGAATGGAGGATATGAGGCATGTTTATATACAAACAGAGCTCTGTGTGTGTGTGTGTGTGTGTGTGTGTGTGTGTGTGTGTGTGTGTGTGTGTGTGTGTGT
>NW_024623927.1:0-1566 GCF_008729295.1 Plectropomus leopardus
AAATGAGACAAACGGTCACTAAGGGGTTAAATAAAGATGTAAATCTTAAGTAAACGTAAAGATTAGATGTAAAGTAAACATGAACTAAGATTAATTTACTTGCATCGGTTTCCTCGGTGTTTTTAGGTAAACCTGTCAGACTTTAGAGTGTAAAACAGACCACACATGTACGCGCGGCGCACGCTCGTCTCTGAGGGTCCGGACCTGACGCCGGCGGCGCAGCACGGCGCCGCTGACGAAGCTGCCGGGTTTGGCAGGTTGTGAGTGAGAACATGTTGCTGCGGCGAACCCCGACATGAACAACACGCCTGTCGATGGTTGCGTAAGACGTTTGCTGCTGCCGGAGGTGGAAACACAAGACTGAGTGAAGAGTCCTGCTGAAAAACGTGTCGGCGCGCAGCGAGAGCGGAGGAGTGAGTGGGCGAGAGAGGAGGATGTCAATCTGTGTGGGAGAGAGAGAGCTGCAGAGCTCACATTTTTAAGGTTTGGGTTTTTATATATAATATTTCGTATTTCTGACGTGTCGGAGGTATCAAACAGAGCAAAGTAAAACATTTGTCTTTCATTTCAGTGTTCGGAGTAAAAGCATCAAAAAGATTCGACACGTTTTGTCTCTTTTTAGTAATTTGCAGCTCAGCTGGTGTTTGGAAATGAGGATCAAACGCAGCGCGTCTGCCAGAGTCCGTTTAAGATTTACATCATGTCCTCTGATCTCAGACTGAATCTGCTTTATGACTTTAACCATTTCTGCGTCTGAAGTCTGAATAAAAACCTGCATCGCTGCCTCGAAGGTTCTTCATATTTTTAAAGTGAAACTGATTTTGGTTTCTCGAAAACAAAGTAAAAATAAATTGGTGAATTAGAGTTAAACCCTCAAGCAAAATCAAATCAAGCAAACTGGCTTGATTTCGTTCAAAAACATGACAAGAAAGCAATGAGCAACTAAAGAAATGATGCAAAAAACCCAGCACATTAGTAAAAAAAAAAAAAAAAAATTAAAAAAATTTTTTTTTTTAAATTAATTTAAAAAAATTAATTAAAAAGTACAAGGAAATGATCAAAAAATATGAGCAAATTATCTAAAAATCAGCAAAAAGTTGAAAAACAAGAACAACAAAATAATCTAAAATTAGCAAAAATAATTCAGAAAAATAAGGAAACTTTCAATAGTGCTAAAAAAATAATTCTAAATTCTCTCATTTCAGACACATAATTATGATCATTATAAATACATTTAAATGGCCATTTTACTCTAGCTTTCTTTAAAAGCTAAACCTAGCACAAGAAAACTGATGTCAGTCCAGGTTTAAAGGGGTTAAATTCGTAAATAAATTGCAGACCTGTGAGGGAGAACTTCACTCAGCAGTGATGTGAGCTGCTCAGACGGTCCGAGCGGATAAGGACTTATTTGATATTGATTGTTTTTATTGCCAATAAAAACGCGGCGTCAGCTGAAGGACTCGCAGCTGCTGGAAACGCGTTCATCGATAATTCGGCAGAGCGACCCTGAACCGAGCGAGTCCTCCTCCACAGTCACTGCGGCGTTCACACGCATCTGTAACACCG
>NW_024623928.1:0-1882 GCF_008729295.1 Plectropomus leopardus
CAGGGGCCCCATACATGTTTTAAGGATTTTAGGATATTTTTATGAATATATAAGAAGTTTCTAGGATTTTATGAAAATTCGAAAAATAAAGATTTTAGAGTGTTTCGAGGATTTTGGTCTATTTCTCTCTCTTAAAAAAAGATTTTAGGACTTTTGCTAGATTTTCAGACGTTTCTTGGATTTTAGGATGTTTCTACAGTTTTAGGACTTTTCAAGGACTTTGGGACATTTCAAGAATTTTAGGACGTTTCTAGGATTTTTGTACATTTCTCAGATTTTAGGACATTTCTTGTATTGTAGGACTGATTGAGGATTTTTTTTAGGATTTTATGCCATTTCTAGGATTTTAGGAAATTTTGAGATTTTAGGGACATTTCTACAAATTTAAGAAGTTTCTATTTTACGCCAGTTCTAAGATGGTAGAATGTTTCTAGGATTTTTGGACATTTCTCAGACTTTAGGACATTTCTTGGATTGTAGAACGGATTTAGGACTTTCAGACACTTCAAGGATCTTGGGACATTTCTAGGATTTTGATGCTGTTTTATGCACTCTGGCACCTTATGCATACTAAAAGTTAAAAAAAAAATCCCAGTGTGAATCACTTAATTTTTTATTGTGAATTAGAAAATGTTTGGGGGCCACCTGGGGCCAGATTTGGCCCTCAGGCTGTAAGGTGAGTTTCACTGCTGTAGCCTATGGCAGCTTATTAAGGACAAATCTAAGATCAGGTTTCAGGTCACACCCTGTCAAGCATTAACTGTCAGGGGCGTGCACTCACACACGAGGGGGCCGCCAAGGGGCCCCCAGGGGACATTTTCATGCTTCATTTATGTCTGAATGTCACATCAGAATGACCCTAAAGTGGTGACATCAGCGCCATTTTGTCTTCATTGCATTTGGCCGTAAAGCTTGTTTTCTTTTATTTGTGTGTTTCACTATTTTTTCAATACATGTTCAAAATAGAGATTCATTCATTCAGTCATTTATATTTTAAATATTTTTTAAAATACTTTATATTTTTTGCTGTTTTTTGATGGTGCATTTCATTATTTTTATCTGCTCGACATCATTGTAAATGAGAGCTCGCCTTCGATGATCTTCAAGTCTAAATAAATAGAATTATGTAATTATTTTCTGCAAAATATGCAGCTTAACTGTTTCACTGTGCCCATCCCAAATTCCCTTGAAATAAATCCGATTCACAGTCAGTGTCTGTGTTTCAACCTGAGCGGCGACTCCTCTCCTGCACCCTGCAAAGGATGGAAAGAACTGGAGTGGCAGGAGTCTCCTTTTCTTTGGGAAACTACCTGCGAGCAGAGACAAATCTCCACTTAGTTCAAGTTTTATGAGTCCCTGAGTCTGTCTGAGGTTTCCGAGCGTGCACGGACAGATGTGCAAACACTCATTCAAAGCTCGGTGCTGAATTCACACGCTCTGCTGTCACTCAGCAGCTGCAGACGCGTTCTCAACACCTGACAACACCTGACAACACCTGACAACACTGGAGCCTCTGACTCACCTGCAGGACACACCCAGAATCTGCTCCGAGGATCAAATCTGTCACCACACTCCGAAATCTGCAGACAAAGCACGCACAGGCGAGCCGAAATATTGAATTCTGTATCTGAAACCTGGATCGACATCAGTTTTCTTGTGCTGCCTTCAGACGCATTTAAACCTTTCAAACATGAGCAAGTTGGTTTGATTTCTTGGGTAAAAAAGGCAATGACAAACTTGGAATAAAATGTCCTGTAAATTGCAAAAAATTAGTAAAAGTTGACAAAAAATGACGTGAAATTATTTGAGAGAGAGACAATAATTAGAAGTTTTTTTTTAAATTGGGAAAAATATCAAGAAAACTCTTTTAAAAAATATTAGA
>NW_024623929.1:0-1078 GCF_008729295.1 Plectropomus leopardus
TGTTGTTGTTGTTGTTGTTGTTGTTGTTGTTTTATCACAGTAAGTACAGTGCTCGGCTTCATCAGAGCTGCTGATGAGTCTGTTGCTCTGTTGTTGAGGAGCCGGCGCTCAGTGACAGTTCAGCAGGCTGCAGATGTTCAAGGACAGCTGCTTTTCATCTTCTCTGCAGAGAAGTGTTGACTGCTGTGTTTTTAAGGCTCTTGTTGTACAGAATAGAAATGTATGAATTTATGAGGCCGTTCATGAAAATCATGCGAGATTATGACAGGTTACAACAACAACAAAAAAAAAAATAGACGACAAGAGATAGAAACTGTGGCTGATGACCTGATCCAGATGTTTCAGCACTCACACGTCTAGACTGTCGTTACAGCCAAATAAACACATACCAACAGAAAACTGCAGCATCTCAACCCAAAACCAGCTCAACGGTGACGGCTGATTGGTTAGTATCACTCACATTCAAACGCATCTCTTTGCATGCTTGCTGAACAGTTGACTCGTGGTATAATTGAGGCTAAGCTACCTTCCACTAGCTTGCGGACCGCCGCTTTGTGGCCAGCTCCCCCTGCGTGGCTGGTGAGAGCAGCCTCGCCCATGGTCTGAAGTTTGATTGATTTACAACAGGCCTTACATCGGGCGAAGTGGATGTCCTGCAGATCCTTTACCAGCCAGTCCTTGTAAATGCCCTTTGAGAGCCAGGAGTCCTGGAATTTACATTTTCCAGGCATAGTTAGCGGCGAAGTTAGCTGGACCGCTAACAGCCAGGCGCTGCCTCCACTGCCTCCTGATGCGTTCATGCACACTCGGAATAACGAATTAGTTTAGTCTGTATCACTGCGCATATTAATAGAAATTACTATGTTTAGGCCTATTGTTGACATAAATATGGCGTTGACATTGGTGCATTGAGCTACCTCATATGATATTCCCATGATTATCTACAATAACTGAAAGTATAAGAAAGAATGACAGAAACTGCACAATTGTATCTGCTGCCGTACTAAATAGAAAATGTATTTATCAAATTAATTTGTTTATTATTATCCAAATTAATGTTGACAAAAGTTTAAAAAAA